>NC_087398.1:4848484-5151515 GCF_031307605.1 Tribolium castaneum | reverse complement strand
TGCAATATATTTATCTACAACTTCTTGTTTGAAACCAACTATTTTTGCTCCATCTTCTAATCTGTCTATTTCAGTAATAATAGGTTTTAAATCTTTTTTCCATTTTTCTTTCTCATCGTTGGGAATGTATGAAACTAGTTTGTCCATTTATGACTGAAAAGTTTCTAAAGATTTACTAATTAATTCATCTGCTTCTTCATCTAAACTTATATGTTTACGACCACCTGCTTTGTGTTCTACATTATCGAATATTTTTTTATTTTTTGTTTTGCTTTTTCTCTCTTTTGTTCCCAATTGTTCCGATTTGTTCTCTTTTGCTCCGGATTGTTCCCGTTTGTTCTCATTTGTTCTCGTTTTACATGCAATCTTAATTCCAACTGAATTTAGTCCCATATTAAGGGAATTTCTGGAAATACTTTTAGATTTGCAAAAATCTGTCTTTGTTAGTTTTTTATTTACGGTAGAATGGAGATATTCAATGGCAAAATTACGATTTCTCATTTGCGTTACTTCATTGATATTTCTTGGTATATTTAGTTTTTTATCTTGAGTAAAAGATTTGTAACTATTTTTAAATTGCTGGAGATCAGATTGTTGTCTTGTTTTTAATGGTGTATAATATTCCGCTACAATTTTGTTTTGCTTCATAATTGTCTCGTGTTTTTATTTATTGCAAATATTTTATTTGATTAAATATATTTAATATACTCTTGATAAGTCAACTACTGACAGAAGGAAACTACTCGATAGAATGCACGTACTTGTTTTTAATTTATTATGGCAAAGAACCATACATTTTGATATGTAGACGTAGATTTTTTGTAAAGTTGTTGTTTTGTAATTTTTAATTTAAAACTTCTTTGCAAAACAAAATTTTAAATTCTTTAAAATAAGATACAATGTTTTAACAATAAAAAATTATAAAAAAACACTTTTGTATAATTCTCCAGTAAACGAATACATAAAATGGAAGAGCGTTATAAAATAATAATCAACAATAAACAAGCTTCATAAAAATGACAATAAATTTAAGTAAAAAAATATGTTCTTTAGTATAAGAAACAGAAAACACATAAATACATTATACTTATAGGTACCAAATCTAGATTTTTCGAAAGAAAGGATCCAATATTACACTAAAGAATGTAAAATATATAATTCTAAAAATGTTTTCAGTCTGAAGGTCAATTGGTCAGCTATAGACTTAAGCTGCTCTCTGGTGATCATAACTGTTAACAGGCAAATATTATTTAATTATCACAAATGTACATATGATATGTAAATTGAGTGATGATGGTTATTTTTGAGAGGATTAATAAAGAAAGCAAAAAAACATTAACTTGAAATTAAATTATTAAGTAGACATTAAAATTTCAATATTTTTAATAAAAATTAAATACTTTTATTTTGCTTTGACTTTTGACTGCAAACTCTTTAATATCTGTTATCAATAAAAATAATTTACGTGTAATCTTATCATTAAAAATGTATTGTTTTTTTAAGGTTTTGGTTTGGTGTTGTGGGACATAGAATATGGAAGGAGAGGACTCACTAAGTACAGTGAGTATTACCTTATAACTCTTACACAGAATGAATAATGATTTGAATAATGCTTTTTTTAACACGGGCATAGCACATTATACAATTAAAACTGTTTGGCAAATGGCATAATGTTAGTTTTAAAAAGCTGTTAAGTCTAGGTAAAAGTAGAAGGGCGTGTAACTTACATCAGTATATGTGTAAATAAAAGCAATTTTGTGTACAACATTATTCTATAAAAATGCAATTGAATGTAATTTTTAATTTTTGCTTATTTCTAGGAGACTCATGGGTTTGACTTTCGAGCCATTTTCCTTGAAGAATGTACAAATAATGAACGATATTTCGATAAAGAAGATGATATACGCCGAAGAATTTACATTCTACTTTCCAATAGTACAAATTTATCACTAAAGTGTGTTACATTAATAAAAAAATTTATTTCATATGTCGATAAAATAATAATAACAATGGAAAGAGATCCTCTTGATCTGATAAGCATACTGATAAGTAAACCTGAAATAATCACAGCGGAATACAAGTGTACGAATCTAACACCAGTTTTATTCACAAAGCAGCGTCCCACATTATTCACAGAACTTGTACTTGAGGCTAATTGTAACAAGAAAACAAACATTAAATCAAAAGTTACTGTAATTGCTTATGAAGAAATAGAAAATAAGAAAATTGGATTACAACACATTATGTATACAACACAGCCAGGTTCAATAAGCGATTCATCAAGCTCAGCTGATTTAGTAGAAGATGATGATTCTAATTCCAATCAATCTCTTACTCGTAAGAGAAAGAGAAGAACATGTCAAAAAGCGGGGGACTTTGAGCTGCGAGGACATGTAAACAACTGTCAATTTAACAATACTGTGAAATGTCAAGTGGATATATTGATATTAGTTGGGGATAGATCTTACTGTGAAACATTGGCCAAGCACCTTGGACTGATTTGGTTTGAAGGTCTGCTGAAAGGAGAGGAAGACATTGGACGTCGTTTGCAAAATTATGATAATAAAATTTATAGACTAGCTCACACAGAAATTATTAAGAAAATGATGAATGGCTACAGCAGCATCTGCATCACCACATCGACATCAGCTTGGAACTTTATATCGGCATGTACGAAAGGAATTATTTACACAAAAAATAAATCTGATTTGTATGATGAACTCGAAACGAGCGCAAATTACTGTGTTTTTGTCGAAGATAATATTGTAGCTTATGTAGATGCTATTAGTAAAATTGTTCAAAAATCATTGTTATGCAATATTTTAGTGGAAGTAAATTATCAAGTAGATGAAAAAGCTTATACTAAAATCAAATTACCTATAACGGTTTTAATACCTTTTTACATTGTTAAATATTTCTCACAGAGCTTTATGGTGACACATGGAACTTGGGCAAATTCTAAAATTTTAGATATATTTGAGCGTAGAGATATTGTCTAAGGCTCCATGTATTGATTCTCTGTAAATACATACTAATTTGATACTAATAGTTTGCAAAATTACTGTGCTTTTATGTTTAGTTTGTAACCTAAATTACTGATGATATCAAAATTAAAAGTAAATTGTACAATACCTTTGTCTAATAAACAAACTGAAGAAAGTTAGAACATAAAGTTTAACCACTGTCATATTTTTTTAATTTCTTAAATGAAATGTTATCGGTTAACGCATGTCCTGTACAAATTGCTCAAAAACTCAACAAGTGACGTCAGTTCTAACATTTTTAAAGCCAGGGCATCGCGTCCCCCGCTTTTCGAGCGTCAACTGGGCCCTTTGTGTCCCCAGCGCCTGCTCCTCTGCGGACGTCCAGCTGGCCCTCCGGACCAAAATCGACACAATCTCCAAAAACACCGCACCGAGCAGTGCGAGTCCTGGTAGAGCCAGACATGTGCCAATCAAGCCAAAAAGAACCGTTGCCGACCTCGACCATCATAGTCTCGTAATTTCACTTTCGTCAAGTGCGAGCGAAATCCTGCAAATCATGTTTCAGAGGGATTTTCGCCGGAATCGTCCTTCTGGTGGCTGTGAGCACGGGGTACGACTGTTATGCTCTCGGGGAGAAAAACAGGTGGATGGTGGCGTTTTCCTTGCGGAAAAACTGGACCACTCTGGTCACCATCAAGCGGTCGAGCGATGATATTGAGGCCATCCACGGGATTCGGTTTTTGAACGCGTTTCTGCTGGTTTTGGCCCATAAAAGCATGGCCATGTTTTTCACGCCGTACATGAACCGGACCGAGATGATCGAGGTAAAGTGTTTGGTTTGTGAGGTATGAGAATTCCCGGGTCAATATTGACTCGGTTTGTCGATTTCGTTACGTGGGATGTACCGAATTAGAGTTTCCTTACATAACTTGCAATTATTGCTAATGAATTGTCATTTTGTTTGCACACATCATTGCATTCGCAAGGTTGTAAAATTTCGTGCTTATTACATTTCGAAAATAATCATTTGGGGTAATTTGTTTACACAAACTTTTATTGCAACGCTCATGATCTCAGAACGCTCAGAAGGTTGGATTAATTCATTATCAATTTATTACTGTTTGATTTAGCGACAATAAACCTTGAAAAAAATAATTACCGGTGTGAATGTAATTGTTATGGTGGTCTTGCTTTTTAATATATGGTTCATTTTATTCGAAGGAAACAATACTTTCGATATTATTTCAAATACTTTACGCCACCGCAAAAGGAAAATGGCTTTTCTGGATTACTCATATGGTTAATTCAGGAAAAAGGTCATGTGTATTGAGTCGTGGTAACTTTCAAGTGCGGTAAATAAAAAATTGTGTTTGTAACGATTTATTTTAAATTTTTTAGCAGTAACACAGTAACATATAAAAAAGATATAATATAAAGATGTTTAATCTTATATTAAATAATCAATAAATCAAAATTTTATTTTTATAAAACTCCTAGGGAAATCTCAAGAAACAGAATTTTTCAAATATTTTAGACGTCGCTCACCATTTGCCCATTACCGGACTAATACACAGTTTTTGAAAATAATCAATCAGTAGGTACATCGACACCATTTTTAAAATTTGAAAGTAGAGTATAGAATGTTACTTCTGGGCCAGGATATTTGGCGTCTTAAAAAACAAGTCAAAATCTTACAAATTAACTGTTTGCCCAAAAGCAAACAACCGAATAGGGCCTAGAACCTCTCAAGTCATTAATTTTTATCCACCCCAAAAGCTCCCAAATATCTGTAGACCACCAAAAATTGGGCACACGAAAAACAGGGTAGAATCCTACAAATACGCTCTAAAAAAACAATAAAATACCTTGTTTTTACACACCCCAAAATGGCTTTTTACTTCTGGGCCAGGACATTTGGCGTCTTAAAAAACAAGGCAAAATTCTATAAATTTAGCTGTTTACCCAAAAGCAAACAACCGAATTTGGCCTAAAACTCTTCAGAAAGCATTAATTTTTATGCACCTCAAAAATCCATTATAATCGGCGAAAAACCAACAGAAATGACCAAATAAGTCCCAAAATCCTTCAAAAAATCACGAAATTTTATACACCCCAAAAGTATCCAAATATCTGTAGACCACTTAAAATTGGGCACACGAAAAAACCGTTGAAAATCACCCAAAATCATACAAAATTACCTTAAAAACGGGACAATTCTTTACCAATTCTCTTGTTTTTACACTTACCGCACATCGTCCGTAGCAACCAACATATGATGGATAAATTCAACTTACCTGCTATAAAACAATGTAACAATAGCCTATTTACCATACTGGGAGCAGATAAAATATATTATTATATTGTCTATAAGGATGTGTAGAATATTTATGTACCACGGACAAAAAAATTGCATATTATAGCCGAGTCAATATAAGATGCATTTTTTGTCGGGGTGGATGGTGCATATTAAGTTTTTCCGTCGACCTGATCAATTTTAAGTTAATTAGAAATAAAAGCACTGTATTCAAAAGAAAAAAATCACTTATTTATTACACTAAACAGCATTCAACGAACAAAACTTATATACTAAAACTGTAAAAAAAACGACTACACTAGTTTACAAGGGTTTTGCTCATCAAATAAAAACACTTTTAATACACTATTTTGAGGACCCTGAATTCAAAAATACCACCAGAATTTATCCATCACGTCTTTATTTTTAGATATAGACAACTGAAACTGGAATCGGATTCCATACCACTTTAACTTAAAATCTCTGTATCTCAAAAAGTATTAATATTCACGATTTGGTGCCAAAGACTTTTTTGTAGGAAATTAAATTTCCTACAAGTTTCTCATTTACAATTTTTCTGTAGCTAGTGTTTTGTACGAGATAAATCCAAAAAACGCAAATTTTATCGAAAAATTAGATTTAGGGGCCCGTACTACCCCGTAGGTGAAATTTATGACTTTACTGTAATGGAGACTTTTGTAGAGCGTTCAATTCTGAGGAAGACCTGTCTTTGGGCGAGATAATCCCATTAAATGCCTCTGAGTTAAAAAATTTAAAAGAAAAAAAAATCAAGTTTTATGTGTATTTTAAATGGGAAATCTTTACACGCCTTGGTCTAGTACTTAATATTAATATTAAGGGCTCAAACTTTCAGGGAATTTTTTTTATGGTACTTCCAACAAAATTTCACCATGGGATCGAAAAAAACATAGTTTAAAAAAAAGCACCCTATTCTGTAATTGTGTAGCCTGTATGGCCCACTATATATAGTCCACAAACATAACAAAATTTATCTGGATTACAACTTCTTGACGACATTGTAAATTGCAATTAACCACCAAAAAAAAACTTGGAACACGAAAAACTAAATTTATTGAAATGCAACAGTCGGCTATGTAGTATATGAGCTTGTAGAATACATTCACTATTTTTGGCAGAGAACGAAAAACGATTACTGTGGTGAATTACATCGGAAACGAAATATATACCCACTCACCCAAACAAAAAAATTTCGGTTTTAAAAAGTAAGAAGCAGTGGAGCTGCTTTATTGATGAAAAACATAATACAAAGAAATGGATCCAAAGAATCTGTAAAAAAGTCGATACGGATCTGAGTTTGATATTTTAAAATCCTGACGTGATGGAATTTTTTTATAGTCATATGTGCTTTCAGCACATCTAAATGAATATAAGGAAGGCAATTATATTCAATGAGCAAATTTTTTTTTAATTTTGTAAACTAGTGCTACCTACTTGATTTACTGTAATAAATGTTGTGGTGGTGGTCGAGCAGTGGTAGGTAGTATTGAAACACGGTTGATAATACGGTTAATATATTAATGGAACGGGCAGGAAAGAATTGGAAACAATAACCGAGAGTAGCGAGTCTATACGTCGGCGACTGCACATCAACTCTTACTCTCTCTCGAGGATCCTTCATCTTCATCTGAAGCCGAACATGCGCACTAACAACAAGCACTCGCAGGGCACAAATTCGCGTCTGAATACAATGTAATTCCCAACACTCCCCCGTATTCTGCCGGAATTTGTTACAATTTTTTTTAAACAACTTACGTTAATTAGAGTACATCAGAACAAAATACAAGAAGCAAACAAACAAAAATTACACAGTGGGACTAATGAACAACATTCCCAAATTCAAAACAAAAACATTAAATTTCGCATAACATAATGCTTTAGTAAACACATCGGCGACTTGTTCAGTCGATGGTACATATTTCAAGACAATATCTCCATTTTCATATTTCTCACGTACAAAGTGATATCGGACATCGATATGCTTAGTGCGTTTATGAAACATTGGATTTTTAACAAGCTTAATCGCTGATTGGTTGTCAACGCACAAAGCGACACCACCGCACTTTTCACCCACTTCACTTAAGAGGCCACTTATCCACACTGCTTCCTTGGTAGCTTCCGAAGCTGCCACGTACTCGGCCTCCGTTGTAGATAGGGAGATGCACCTTTGACGACGGCTACACCAGGTGATGGCGCCGTCTCCCAGTTTGAAAACGAAGCCGCTTGTCGACTTCCTGGAATCGATGTCGTTCGCATAATCGGCATCCGAGTATCCGATGAGTTTACCGGAGTTGTTGTAGAGGATTCCCAGCTCCTTAGTCCCTTTTAAATATTTGAAGATCCGTTTCACGGCGTTTACGTGAGCGATTGTTGGATTGTTTTGGTAACGACTCACTACATTTACCGCGTACATAATATCGGGACGCGCGGAAATTGCGGCGAACATTAAACATCCAATTGCTTCTCGGTAAGGAAATAGCACGTCATTGTTCTTGGGTTCGTTTGGATCGGATTGCGACAATATCGCGTTTGGATCAGCTGGTGTATTACATGTTCTCGCATCGTTCATATTAAAACGGTCAATAATACGATCGATAAAGTTCGATAAATGTATGAAGATCGAATTCTTACCAACTTTAGGATCACTCTGTCTTTTAATTTCCAGTCCCACAAAATATTCTGGTTCACAAATGGTCACTTCGAACGCACTTTTTAATTTGTTGCCCATTTTGTGTAGAGTGTCCATGTCCTTTGCCAAAATTAGACCATCATCTACATACAGTAGAAGGATCATTAATTGTTCGTTGAATTTTCCTGTGTAAACACATTTATCACTTTCACATTGTTTAAGTCCGAAAAGTTCGAGGAACTCGTTGAATTTCCTGTTCCAGCAGCGAGGTGATTGCTTAAGTCCGTACAATGACTTTTTTAATTTTAACACAGAATTAGGTGGCACAGATAACCCGGGAGGAGGTTGCATGTAAATGTTTTCTTCTAATTCTCCGTGAAGGAATGCTGTTTTGACGTCGAACTGTATCATCTGATAATTTTCTCTTGCGGCGACGGCCAAAAGAATTCTTATCGTGTCGTATCGAGTTGTCGGTGCATACGTTTCGTTATAATCTACGCCTTCGGTCTGGGCAAAACCTTTTGCACATAATCGTGCCTTATAACGAATATTTTTATTATTGGGGGATCTTTTAATTTTGAACACCCACTTAGATCCAATTGCCTTTTTATCAACTGGTAGGTTGACAAGATTCCAAGTATCGTTCTTCTTCAAAGCGTCCAGTTCCTCCTGTATTGCATTTCTCCACTCTTCGGATTCGCTACTGGTGATTGCTTCGTCATATGTATTTGGGGTATCGCCCTCAACTATGTTTATCACATAATCATCAAGATTGTTTGGTGTTTTTAAAATTTCACGTGGTCTCAGATTATACCCTCTTCGATCTTCAGTTTCTGGTACGGGTTCTTCCTCGGGTTCTTTAGTTTGATCGTTTTGGTTATTATGCTCTAAATTTCTTTCATCGTCGTGAATTTCATCCGTGATTACAATCTTATTTGCTCTGGGTAAAGTCAGTTCATTATCTTCGCCGAATGTTACATTTCTAGCGATTTTAATCTTTCGAGTTGCTCGATCAAACAGTCTGTAATTTGTCGAGTCATTATCATACCCTACAAGGATCAGTTTCTTGCTTTTCGGCTCTAATTTCTTTCTTAAGTTATCAGGTACGTGCATGTACGCGTCAGAACCAAAGATTCTTATGTGTTTTAGATCAGGTGTCTTGTTTGTCCAAAGTTCGTATGGCGTCACTTCTTGGTTGATCGAATTTGTCGTTCGATTCAAAATATATGCCGCCGTGTTTACGGCTTCCGCCCACAAATATAATGGTAAATTCTTCGTAAAGATCATAGATCGGGCGCTTTCAACTAGAGTCCGATTTTCGCGTTCAGCTTTTCCGTTTTGTTCGTGACAATATGGGGCGCAGGTTTCGAGAATTATGCCTCTATCTTTTAAGAACTTATGAAATTCCTGATTCACGTATTCCCCGCCATTGTCCGCACGCAAGGTTTTAATTGGGTGACCAAATTTATTTTTGCACATATAATAGAACTGTTTGAAACAATCGAGAGCATCTGATTTATGTTTTACGAAATAAACGGTTCTAAAATTCGTCGAATCGTCTTTGAAAAGTATAAAGAATCGACATCCGCCGACGGAATCTACTGACATTGGACCACACACGTCTGTGTGAATTAATTCACCGGCTTTGTAATTTCTTTTCTCGATTTTATGATATGGCATTTTGTGTTGCTTACCATACCGACAACCCTCGCAAATTTGATTGACCTCGTCATCAGTTGTTCCATGTGCGTCGATTAAGCCTCTCTTCGCCATCTCCTGGATTGTTTTCATATTGATGTGTCCTAAGCGCTGATGCCAAGTTTGTAGACTTCTTGTCGCTGTCAAATTAACCTCGCTTGTTTTTGTTGTACAACGTATCAGTAATTTATAAATATTATTTGACTGCCGAACTGCACAGGCTTTTACGACACCATCACAAACTATTTTGGCTTTGTTATTCTCTTTTGTAATTGTCATTCCCTTTTTCGTAATTTGACCCTCCGAGAAGAGGTTTCTCTTTAGATTTGGAATATACCAAACATCTGTCATTTTGTTTTTAATCCATTCGTTTTCTAGCCAGCATTCGATTTCAATCGTACCCTTTCCTTTTACTTTTAGTTCGCTGCCATTGCCAAGTTTCACACTGAACTCATCGACCTCTTGTATTGTTGAAAACATGTCGCGTCGTGACGTCATATGCGCCGAGGCGCCGCTGTCCAGGATCCATGCTTCATCTTCTTGGATTTTGGTAGCAATTTCGTTGACATCTTCGATTAAGAATGCTCCACTGTGACCTTGAGTCACATGGGTTTTTCGTGGGGCACGACACTCTCTTGAAATATGCCCTTTTTTATTACAATTGTAGCACGTAATGCGTGGTTTTCCTCTTATCGTTTTCTTGTTTGGTACGACACGTGTAGTGGTGACCAACGCGTTTTCTGTTGTTTCCACAGTTGTTAAATTACGCTCTTCGTCGATGAGTCTTGATGTCAGGTTGCTAAGTGTTTGTTTGTCTTCCGCTAAAGACAACCATGCCTGTCTAAAATTGCGGTATTTCGCCGGCAGCGTACCAAGAATTTTTGTAATTATGGCCACTTCGCTTATATTGTCGCCAGATTCTCTTATTCGTCTTGCCAGATTCTCGACTTTTGAAATGTGTTGTGCAATGGAATCATTTAAACACATTTTGTACTGATGAAACTCCTCGTGTATAAGCATCTTGTTTGTCTCCGTCTTTATATCGTAGATCGCATCCAACTTGTCGAGAATTTCTTTAGCCGTATCGCAGCTTTCTATCATCGTTATTTGAGACAATTCCATCGTAGATGTTATTACGCACATTGCTATGGCGTCCTTTTTGTTCCAGGTGTTGAGTTCTTCAACCCTATTCGCTGACGGTTTCTCTATTTCGCCTATTGCTATTGAATACACCCCCTTTGCCTTTAGGGCGCATTTTAGCTGGAACCGCCACTGCTTGTAGTTGTTTCCGTCGAATTTGTTTATTGCTGACAAATTTATTCCGTCTGCCATTCTTGTTTTCACGACACTCGTTTTTGTCTGTGAATCACCCGACACACTGGTTTTGACCGCACGAACCAGTTTTTAATCGCCCGAACGCGTGTTTCACTCGAACGTTACTGTAGACAAAACTGAACTAAAACTACCCTTGCGACCTGGGCCCATAACCTGTTGTGGTGGTGGTCGAGCAGTGGTAGGTAGTATTGAAACACGGTTGATAATACGGTTAATATATTAATGGAACGGGCAGGAAAGAATTGGAAACAATAACCGAGAGTTGCGAGTCTATACGTCGGCGACTGCACATCAACTCTTACTCTCTCTCGAGGATCCTTCATCTTCATCTGAAGCCGAACATGCGCACTAACAACAAGCACTCGCAGGGCACAAATTCGCGTCTGAATACAATGTAATTCCCAACAATAAATTCTACAGCAGTGTCGAAAACTGGAAAGTATTCGAGTTCAATGTCATCATTCAGTTCATGCAAATTTCAAAATCTTCGATGCTCGGTCCATTCTTCGAATTCGTTCCTTCTCTGCGTCATTCTAGAAAACAGTCATATATAGATGTTTACAAGGTGATGTTTTTTCTGTCACCCAGTATAATTAAGACCAGAAATGAATAGGGAGCCAAGTACCAAAATTCAGATTTATTGCTATGATGAAAAAATTTCTTCAAAAAGTAATGTAGTGTTAGTACCTATGTTAATAAACCGATATACACAAAGATATCAAAATCATAGTCATTAAAAACAGGTACAGAAATAAAACATTAATTCATTTACATTTAAGACCAAACTTAATTTGGCTCTTTTTAGGGATAACAGCGCTTTTGTATAGCATTTTTTTTAATTTTATATAATTTCTTTTTTGATATTGAAAATCTAAGAAAATTAAAAACATTAAGTATTTGTAATTAAAAATCTTTTTTATCAAATAATGTTATTCATATATCAGTAAACCATATTGTCAAATCCAAATATTTTTTTTAATTTTATAAATTTTTTAGCGGAAAATCCTGAATTAAAATTTTTCTTTTATACCTGGCCCCTTATACACTTCTACTTTTCAATTTTCAACGCACCATAAACTGTACTGATTTAAGTCGAGAAGTACATCACAGGCGACCCAACAGACACATGTAGATAAGAAGAAACATACCTGTGAAAGACAAATAAGTAAAATACCCAACCAAGATTAAAAAGGAGATGCAAATTATACTATAATTAACCCAAAAATGTTACACATATTACGAATCACAAAATATATACAATAATTACGAATCACAAAATATATACAATAATTACGAATCACAAAATATATACAATAATTACCCAATATTTGGACTCAATTGGCGAAACTATTTCCATGTACGTGTCAAAGTCAATTTTTGGATGAGCTTCGATATTTCCCATTTCAATAAAGTATTGGATATCCTCGCCCAAGAGTAATAGATCTAGACCTTGAGACCGCAATGAAGTTTCGAGGTCGTTGCAACGTTTTAGAGAATCAAGATCTATATTTTCTTCTCGCTTTATATAACTTGGAATGCGCCTTACATCCTTGAGCTTCACATCTTTATTTAGAAAGACCTTTTCTGTAATTTGTTTTTTTAATAAATTAGCGTATTGTCTCATTTCTAGGATTGAGACCCGTGCGCTTAATTCGTCAATTGCTTTGTTTCTTTCTTGTCTTTCTATGTCAACTGCTTTTTTGAGTGCTTCGTCGCCTTTCCGTCGTTCTAAATCAACTGCTTTTTTAACTATTTCTTCTATTTCCCTCGTACGTAATTTTTTGCTTATTCCAGAATTCGTTCGAATCCCCCGAATCTCGTTTGTTAAAACTGCGGCTGTCCTTAGACCCAACATCTTTCTGCGGCTACAGACCTATTTAAAAGATTATAAACCAGTTTACAATAGGTAGGTATCATTAAAAAAATTATATAAAAAAACTATTTTTAAATCTCAAACTGAAATTTAATTCTTTACCATTGAATTATTTTTATTTTTTTTAGTAAATAAAGTATATATTTGATGTTATTGAAATCAATAATTTTGTAATTCATTCTAAGTCTCATTTTTCCGTGAACACATGGTCAAAGGTTTTTTTTGTGTACTTATCTACATTTGTTAATAAATCATAAACTTAAGATTCAAAATTTCTATAACCTATTCATGTATGAATAGGTTTCAGAATAGATTCAAAATCAGAATAAACTACATACGGATGTCTTAACATTCTTTGAATATTTTTAAATTTTAATACATTATCATCAGGCATGTTCGGAACACATGGTTCATTACTAAAGCACACATTTTGATGTTTTTTAAAGCATCTTCAGTTCTAGCGCAGTAGTTTAAACATCTTCTACAGAAATATTTTTTGCTTCTATTTATTTCCAACTGATCATTTAACAATCGACTCAAGTTCTTGATCCAACAATAATGATTTTTGTCTTTATTTCCAAAGTATAATAGGTCGATATTCATTTCATAGAATCGCTTCTTATTATGATACAAAGGATAAAATATTTGTTCTTCGTAACTAAACACGGTAACATTAATTTTATTATGTGATTCAAATTTAGGTATGTCCTGGATTTTTACAGGAAAATTTATTCCTTCAAAATTTAATTCGTTTATATATTCCGGCTTATTATAATGATTCAGTCTATCTACATGTTCTTTTGCTTGATGTAAACAAGATATTACGCTGTACATAAAGCACTTGTTATCGTTGTTTTTAACATTAACGCAAGCTTTTTTATCTTTAATCCACTTGGGTAATTCTACATATGAATTTCCGCTTAAAGGTGTATATTTGTTTATATTAATGCGCAAATAATTTATATTTTTCAAAGTCCATCCAGATCCTTTTTCTTGTAGTTCATCACATCTTGATATAAATAAATTCTTTTGTTCATCCCAGTATTCTTCCAGATCATCTTTTTCTCTTAGTATAACATTTAGTAACTGAAATTTATGTATCATTGTAAAGTCTTCATTTTCCAGTTTCATAAACTCGCATTCCATCTCTAAATTAATTTTAATATTTTTGTGGAGATTTAAAGCATTTATAATTATTTTAATAGCCTTTTCTTTTATCATATCCATGTATGTTTCCATATCTATACCTTCTTCTAGATTATTATGTTGATACGTTAATAATCTTCCCTTAAAAGCAACCTGAACTAAATAAAATCTGGTTCTGGATTATGTCTTGCTTTATGCAACTGCATTCGACTTTCCTTAATATATTTTCCACATTCATCACATTTGATCTTTCTTACTCTTTCTTTTTTTGGTTTAGAAAATATGGCATCATCAAACGGAAATATTTCCAAGCTCTTCTTGTTTTCTCTTTTTATTTTTAATTGCTCTTCAGCATTAATAATCTCGTTTATCAATTCTGCCTTATTGTATCTTTTAATGTATCTTATACCTAAAGATTTTGCCATATTACGTAATTCGAGCAAACGACGACTATTCAAATCATGTTTTAATTTATGCAAATGTATTCGAGTTTCCTCGATATATGTTCCACACATATCACATTTTACCTTTTTTACTCTATTTTTTTTTTGGTTTAGCAAATATATCGTCATCAAACTGAAATGTTTTTAGATTCTTTTTGTTTTCTTTCTCTTTATGGAGCTGCATTCGGGTGCTTTTGATATATTTTCCACATACGTCACATTTGATTTTCCTAATTCTCTTTTTCCTTGGTTCAGCAAATAAATCATCATCAAATGAAAATATTTCTGAATTCGCTTCGCTCATGAGGACTCTGTCCGAATTCCGCAAAGGAGGCATAATTGATTTTTTCCCATATTTTATTTCCGTATTTAATTGCTCTTCAGCTTCAATAATAGCTTTTATTAAATCTGCTTTATTATATTTTCTAATATATTTGATGTCTAATGATTTTGCAACATTAAACAGTTCAGATAAACGAAGATTACTTAAGTTCCTTCGTTCCATTTATTATAGGAAAAAATCTAACAAACAATTTTTAGTAAATAAATAAATTCAATCCATTTTTATGCAAACTTGTTTTTATATGCCTTCTAAAATTAGTTCTAGTGTAATATCTACCACAATCACATAATAAACGAGTAGAATTAACTGCTTTTTTACATTGTTTACATGTTTTTTCATATTTATTTCTATAGTTATAAAAATCATCTGGACATTTTAATTCCAAACAAATGGAGCAAAGACTTGTCATTTATTAGAAAATTTATTCATCAAAGACTTGAAGATTAGGAAAACAAATTTTAAGAAAATCTAGTTTTGCCAAGGTTAATACGTTATTTTCATACATTTTAAATTGATTATGCATATTTTTAAATACTAATCGTTCAAAGTCATTATTTGGTTTGCTTCTCATATCGTTCAACTTTTTTTTAAACATTTGCCATGCTTGTTGGTCATCGTTATGTAAGCGATTCATTTAATTTATTACATTTTATTTTCACAAGAAATTATCCATAAGCAGTGTGTGCTAAAACGCGCTGTCCCTGTTTAGGTAAAACTGTGATAAGCCTCGAGATTCAAAAAAATATGTGTGGTATAGGGAAGTGATCAATTTAATGTTTATTTAATTATTGTCAAAAAAAATAAATACTTGTACTAAAGGGATCTAGTACATGCGAGGCAACATGGGACCTACGTATTGTAAAAAGTCTACATAAAATAAATCAAAAGCTAGATATCAACGTAGGTTCAAGAGAAAAGACAGCAATTATTTTAGAATAATAACATAAATAAAGCTATTAGAAGTAATTATATGATGAAGACAAATAACGTATGGAAAGAATTTTATCATCCAAAAAAGAAGAAGCGAAAAATTGACATCAGAGGGTTTTCTCACAATATGAAAGCATGGCAAATGAATTGGAGCAATTGAAAAACGATAACCTGAAACTGAGACAGCTAGTATAAATGGGATCGTTGACCCAATAATAAAAAATAAATTAAATTATTGACATAGATAATACTGTTACTTGAAAGTTTAAGATCAAGACGTATTTTTCATATTAGACAATGATAATCAACCTTTGTTTAAAGGTTAAGATTTAGCAGAAATATTGGGTTATGAAAAATCAACAAATGCTATAAGTAAAGACGTAGGTGTTGATTTTAAGAGAAAATTGATAATCGTATTTTTTTGGAAATATGTTGTTTTTGCAGAAAAAGAAAAATATTAATCACAAATAATTTGCTTCAATTCATGGGATTTATTGAAGAAATAACGCAATTTTAAGAACTTTTTAAAGGACAAGGAAATCTCATACGAAGAAATAGATTATAAACATGCTAAAGCAAATTTGTATAAATATATCCAAAATGATTAAAAATTTTAAAGAATTAATAATGATGTTGAATAACAATAAGGCAAAAAAAAGTTAGGAAATATTATTTTAAATTAGAAGAATTGCTAGATAAATAGGAAACTAACGTTGACGAATATAATCTCTTAAAGCAATACATAATTATAAAATTAATGCTAATCCATTAAACCTGTTTGACTTTATAAATAAAAATAACTACTCCTATAAAATTAATTTGAGTACGTGGTTAACCGATATATGGTTTACGTTATTTAAAAGAAAAATATAATAATAACAAATGATCTTTTATGCTTTATACAATATGGAATTTCAGTGGGGGGTGGCTATCCCCCACTGAATTTACGCGATATTAAGAAAGATTTAAAGAAAATTTTAGAAAACTATAAAATAGAATACCAAATAATAAATTATGATAAGATTAAAAATGAATTATCATATTATAAAAAATTGATAACAAAATATATTATAAATGTTTCGCCAAATAATTTAAATAAAACAATATGGATTTTATTGAGTGTTCGTAATATTAAATCCCTAATAATAACATTAAATATAGCGAGACTCTCTTGCGAGAACACTGTAAAAGTTTAGCAGTGCATTTGGTCTCACATTTTTGAAGTAATAAATTGAGTTAATTAGTGCATTTTACATCAGTGTATTGCTTATTTTTTTGTGCATCATTTGATGTAACAGTGATTTCTCTTATGTCATCTTGAGTACTACAACGAAGG
The DNA here is from genome assembly GCF_031307605.1 of Tribolium castaneum. Classification (NCBI taxonomy): domain Eukaryota; kingdom Metazoa; phylum Arthropoda; class Insecta; order Coleoptera; family Tenebrionidae; genus Tribolium; species Tribolium castaneum. Next base: position 5,134,466 of record NC_087398.1, on the reverse strand, counting down.
TAATTTAGTTGAATTTAGTTTATCGGTTTCAAACGATTGATTATCGTGCTGCTCGTCAGATATCTTCAGTTTATCTTCACTTTTTCTTACTTTTTCTTACTCTTGATTATTTGAATTATTTATTTATTTAGCATTTAATTTTTCAAAATGCCTTTTTCTTGTTTAAAATGTAAAGATCCGGTCAATGAAAATCAAACTAAATCATTTATCAAATGCGATGGTTGTGAAAGACCGGTACATGTGAACCAAAAATTGAAAATTCTTCCTCTGATAACGCTGAAAAACCCTCGACCTCGACCGAAACCCAGCCAAAAATTTCAACCACAATTCAAATACCCCAAAATAAACAATCTCTGCTTCCCGTTCCCCCGAAAAGACCATCAAAAATCCCGATTTCGCGTCAGAGATCAGTTTCCAAAAGCGAACCGAAATCACCCGACGTGCAAAGTAAAATCCCGGTTAAAACCGGGAGTCATATTCCGGTTAGGAGTTTGATTGAGAAAGCGAAAAGTGATACGGAATCGGAGAAACGTCCAGTTATGCAAAAACGGAAGTTGGACGAAATCGCACAAGAGATGCAACAAAGTGTTCAAACTGTCAAAGAGATGAACCGACAATTAAATACTGTGAACAGGGGGAGTCTGAGTTCGTTTCGGAACAGTTCCGTTGAGTCTACGACAAGTTCGAAGCAGCTGTCTTACACAAAATCACTAGATAATGATAGCGATTCTTCTGTTTCTGACAGTAACGTTGAAGAATTGCTCGACCCGAGCACTGACGAAGACAGTTACGAGGATTTTGAAGAGTATGATGGGATTGAAGAGTCCGACACTGAGGACTATAACGAGTTTGATAAAAAGAAAGCGAAGATTGCCAATGAGCTTGATATTAATTTGGCACAGATTAGTGCAAGGGTTGAGGAATTGACCACGAGTTTGGGTCGCAAAAATGAGTTTGATGAGACGTGTGAGTCCGAGGAGGAGTATGTTTCTGAAGAAAGTGAGGAGGAAGATGAAGAAGAGGAAGAGGATGATGATGACGATGAGGATAATCAAATTGATCTTAATATTGAAGTAAAGCAACCGAGTGAAATCGAGCTGATGGAGGTAAGGCCGCCAAAATCGCCTATTTAATTTTTTTCTTTGAGTCAATATTTTATTACAAAAATCGTTCTTAGAGGCAGGCGAGGCGCTTCCTGGCCGAGGGCCAAGTCGAGAGCTACCAACAAGCCGAGCTTGCCGTTAGCTTAATGACTCTTAAATTTTCCGCTGAGGAAGCTCTCGAAGCTGCTAAAGACTGCCACACCCTAGACGCCGCTATCGCATATTTGCAACAAGACTGCGAACTGTGCGCTGGAAAATATCCCATGAATCAGGTGATTGGCTTCGTTTGAAGAAACCTCCTTGGAATTCTAAATTCCAAATATAGGTTTCTGTAATTTTCCCGGCTAACTTTAATCAGTGTTCGAGCGGATTTATCGCCAATCCTCGCCAGAGACGCCTCGTTTGTCCCGACTGCAAAAGCGTCACGTGTGCAAACTGTCGCCGGCCGTGGGAGAAACAACACGAGGGCATCTCTTGCGAGAAATTCGCAGAATGGAAAGACGCCAACGACCCGGAGAACCAGACCTCCGCGGTTGCGAAACACTTAGCCGAAAACGGCATAGACTGCCCCAAATGTAAATTTCGATATTCACTGGCCCGAGGGGGCTGCATGCATTTTACTTGCACTCAGTGCAAACACGAGTTTTGCTACGGCTGTGGCAAGCCTTTTATGATGGGGGCCAAGTGTGGGGTGAGCCAGTACTGCGGGAAATTGGGGCTCCATGCGCACCACCCCCGCAACTGTCTGTTCTATTTGCGCGATAAGGAACCAACAGAGCTGCAAAAGTTGCTCAAAGAGCACAAAATCCCCTTCGATACCGACATCCCGGCCGATAAAGAGGAAAACGCCGCAGCCGCAGCTAAGTGTTTCGTGCCGCTGCAGCGGGAAACCCCCAACGGGCTCATCGACACGGTGTGCAACAACGAGGTTTCCCCCGGCCAGGCCGGTCTTTGCAGGTAACTGTATTACCCACTTTGTTAATTTCGTTATGATTTTCGTTTAGGATGCATTATTTAGAGTACTTGTGTAAGTTAATAAGACGTCACGCAATCGACTCAATCGACTTGTTAAACGCTGATGATCTCGAGACTGTGGTCAGGCGGGCCGCCAAACGACTGCCGCCGAATGCGTACGGTACGCCCCGAGAAATGTACCGATCACGTCTCTATCAGGTACTTCCCCTGGCCAGTGTCTAATGATTCTTTTGTGTGTAGGCTGCATTACATCGAGTATTTAGTTGGGCTCATTGGCAGACACAAACTGGACCCAATCACGATCCTGGACCTGGTGGAAGTCAGTCAGGAGTTGAAGAGACGCGGCAAAGACTTGCCGGAAAGAACGGCTAGTTGTAACGACCAGGAGTACAGAATTTTGTGTGTCAAGGTAGGGGCTTACACACGTGCGCTAGTGCGTAACACGGGCTTCTGGCTGAGATAGTCTGTCAATGTGCCCAACGGAACCCCACTAACACCCCAGTCCCTGGTTTTACTGTCAAGTGGGGACTAAATGAAAGGTTTTTCCAGAAATTGTGCAAATAAAAGCTTGTACTAGTTGCAAATTCAATTATTCTCAACTGACGGTGTTTGTGGTTAAATTAAAAATTGTTTCTCTTATGAAACTTGTTTATTTTCAGATTGTGAAGGAGCAGATTCCACTGGATTGAGCGAAATTAACCCCACGTAAAAATTTCCAATGACATAATATGCAGTGTTATTGTTTTCAATGTTATTTTATAAATAAAGTAGATTTCTATGAATTTTTGCTATTTATTTAACGATTGTAAAAACTGCGTCAGTGCAGACCCACTTTTGTTGTTCGATTTTTGTTTGAGCATTTTCGTCAACTTACTTAACTTCCTCTTTTCTTGCAAAATTTCCTTCCTTTTAGTAAATTCATTATTTAAAATTTTATGTGTTTCGTTCTGTACAGATATCACCGCTTCTTCCTTAAGACCACAAAATTTATCTTTCTTCTTAGCATTTTTCTTATTCTGATTCTTGGCTTTCTGGTATTTTCGTCTCTTGACTGACTTGTTACATCTGTGACTAATTTCTTTTTTACAAAAATTGCAAGTAATTACCTGTAAGTAAACAATAAGTGTTTTGCACACACGCACACTTTGACACGTACGAGTGTATTCTCGGCGTTAATGTTATTATTTTTTAAATATTTGATCTGGAAATGTGTCAGTCTTTTTTGAGCTTGGACCTTCTTAAGTAATTTTTTTGCGAATTTTGATTTGTGAGTCTCAGGTTTAACGTAACAGGTGGCCCCAGTCTCACGTAATTTGAGACAACATTTCGGGCACCTTGCGTCCAACTTATTTTTACTCTTCTTCAAACAAATCTTTGTCTGGAGTTCCGAAATTCGAAACTTTGACCTAGAATAGCCTATTTATAACCTAACTTTCGCCAAGTGTGACAACTTACGCGTAGTATGATTTTAACACATTTAGACTATCGGGGACCTTGTCTGCCAAGTCGTGCAAGTACTGAATCGTGTTTTTGTGCAAAATATTCGTAACTTCTTCCGATAATTCCATGGGAAAAACTAACCTAACCTAAGTTACTCAATCGGGTTAGGGTTTTTTGTCGGCTGTTGTCGGCCCCTGCGGCGCCAGTTCAAATTAGCGTTCAAAAAAATCGGGTGATTGTCTTTAATTTCCCGGAGGATGGGTGAATTTTGCGCGTTTTTTTCGGTCGGAAGTTAAGGGTGGTGTGTCCAGCGATCATTTTTGTGTTAATTCGTGGGGGTTTTAGTGAGTTAGAGGGCTTAACAGGGGTAAATATTGATTTTGTCGTTGTGCACATGGTGACGTAAAGAATCACGCCACTCTCCCTCCCATTCATGCTCTCTTCTGATTGGCGGATTTCGACCTGTCCAAAAATACAGTGTGTCACATTTTTATCAATGCGAATCGCGCCTTAGTTGTGTAAGTTTCGCTGATAACAGGCGTCTGTTTAGTGTTTATAATATCTACTAACTCAAAACACCGATAGCCGCTTCGCTGATAATCCTCCGGCAATCTTCGGTGAGTGACTTAACCTATTCGGCGCTAATTCCCTTATCAGTAATTAATTCGCGAACCGCGGGGGCTGGATGTTAGGAACACTCGTGTCGGGGGCGTCTTTCAGGTTATGTCCGAGATAAAAATTGTCATATTGACATATGCTGCTGTCAGGGCGACGTGTCCGTCACCGGCGTCCCATGGGTTTATTTACCATGGAGGTAAACGAACTCGACTTGACCTAGGCCGGCCGGAGAATTCCACCCCTATGTGCCAGTCTCGAGTAGGAAATTCTCAATTTACCGCTGTTCAAAGTCCAAGGGTCGCTCCTGAATTACCACAAATTACCCAGTTGTCGCACGAAATTAATATTTAGAGACTGCCTGTTATTTTCCTACAAGGCCTCGGTCAGAGGAAACGCAAATTCGAGTGACCTCTTTTTCGTAATTGCCGCGTGCAAAATCGCTCTTAAGGGGTGGTTGTCGCAAGGTCGGTCCATAGAGGGCACGACCCGCTAAATCCTCGAAACTGGTTTTAGAGGTTAATCTATTCAAGGTTTGCCGAGAACCAGTTCGTTGCATCTGTGTCAAATTTTTTCCGTGTTTATGTTTGATGCACAAATGAGGATAACAGGATAACGGCCTTATCGCAGTCAAATCGCGTGCACATGACGCCTCCGCTCTGTTTAATAAAGGAAATAAACCCATCGTGATTTTTTTATTTACTCTGTTGTTAAAATAATTGAGTTGTTTTTATCGGAAAAAGTGCGCAATTTGCTAGTGGCGATAAAAGGTGCCATTTTTATTGCTTCTTTTAAATTTAAAAGCCAAATTTACCCATTTGACTAATGGGGGGTCATAAGTCATACAACGTGCTTAAATTGAATTGCTGATTGATTTATTTGAATCGATCGATAAGTTTTGCACAAGTTCAAATGTACTCCATTGTTTCGTAATTGTAGGTCAATTAAGATAAAAGAAAAATTTCAAAATTTATTGTTTCAATAAATCTGAAACGTGCGATTGGATTTAAAAAGCTTTCCCATCAAGTGTGCCACCGTCATCCTTTCCTACGTCTACTAGACCTCGTTTCTCTCCGTCATTATCATTTGGTTACAAGGCTTAAGACTACTCCCAAATTTAATCATATGCTACGAAAATGTCAATAATTTTTTAAGTAATTACCGTAATTACGTAAAGGACTTTGGTTTGAGAAAAACAAGCGAAAACAATAAGACACTCTGATAATTAGGACAGCTCAAAGTTCGAATGGATCAAGTGGATTTGTTTAATGACACGTTTTTTTGGTTTAAAATGAAGGGTTTGTGCGTGATCAGTAGACGTACTGTAGACCAAACTTTGATACTCTGACAAAAATGATATATTTATCAAATTTAAATCAACAAAAATTGTGTAAGGCGGACCGAGGTCTAAACAACCTCCAGCTGTTTCATCACTGTCTAGACTGAAAAAATCGAAAATAAATGAGTGTATAAACAGTAAAATGTGTTTTATTTGCTAGAAATTATGTAAAATGCTTGTCATATCAAGCTATACACAAATTCGAAAATAAATAACAACATATAACTTCTGAAGACGAATGAAGGCTAAAGAATTTTTTTTTAATAAATGGGGACGTGGAGGTGTTGATTTGATGGTGCGGTGTTATTGCTATGTTCGTGACTAATTAAAAAAATAATTTGACCAAGGAGTAAACGCACAATAATTGTCAAATCGTCCCTGGACCCTCGCAATTTTTTATTCATTCATCGACTTACGTCAAGGCAGATTGCCGCCCGAATTTGGCAAATTGTCAAATAATTACAGGGTTCATGTAATTTGTTTTCTACGTTCAAATTTACTGAACGTCTAATAAATTACAATCCGCTGATAATTTTATGTTAATTTCAATCTGATGATGTCACTTAAGGCCAATTTGAAGCCATGTGTTAATTCACGTTGCAATTTTGTGAATTAGAGCAATTAGCACTTGATGAACATTCAAGACTGGTCTCGTTCATAAAACAAATCGTCATTTGAAGCCAAGTCAGTCCCCACTGTCTGTAGAAATTACTAATAAATTATTGATAACATCGATAAGGTAATAAAGTCACCATGATTGATTATCACTAAAAAAAGAACTTTTCGTTATTTCTGTGTGTTTATAACAAGACGAGACAAAATCTGTGAGCCTTTTATCCGCGTCATAGTATCGGACAGTGGTAAACAACATAAATATTCAAATCTTATTATACCCAACAACACCTGCACGCGCCCGATTTTTTCCGAAATTATTCTTGTTTCGTAACAATTCCACTTATCTGCAACAAGTGTTTACAGATGATAAGAAGTCGTTTATTTTCAGCAAGAATTTTTAACGAATTTTCTTTCCGCGACCTTCATGCAAATTGCAGCATTCACAAAGTCGTCTCGAGAAATTGTCAATTAACAAATGACTGTAATCAAACTTTGTCTAGTTCAGGGACACGTCGCCCACTACGTGCATCCAGGGACACGTCTTGGAGAAAAACCGCCAATAATTTCAACAGTTTAAAGTCCCCTAAACAAAATGTGAATCACAATGCGGTCTGGGTGTAGAATAATTCTTTAACCTTTGATTCTCTTTTCCAATTAGTTGTGGGTCCAAGTCCGGCCGGTTTTAAGTGTCATGGGTCGTTCCTAGCCACATTCTTATCTCTTATCATGTGATAACGGCAGGTTTAATTGTACGCGAAGTAAGCAAAGTTGGCAGTAGATTTTCGGAGTGAGTGAATCCGGCTTCAAAAAAGATGATTAAAGAAAAGTGAGTTTTTCAAATTCAGTCACGTGGCTTTGTCATTATTTTACATAAATAACTCAATTATATTTCCTTTCTTCAACCTTCGTTTCATTTATTTTCCCGGTGTTTCATAATTTTTGCGTTCACAAAGTCGTGCAAAGTCAGTGTGTGATGATCCATTTCTAGCATTTCTAACACTTCCAGTCCCACATTTTTTAGAGCAAGCTCAAGGCCTATTCGTGGTCAAAAATCACTTTATCTAATTAAGGTAATAGTTACGTAACGAGATTAATAAAAACCTTGACGGACCGATTTCGAAAACGCAAATAAAAATTTATTTTCGTGTACAATGTGTGACATAACTAATGCGATTGACTGGTAAACACAGGCAAGGTTGTTGTAAAATTAGCGCGACCTACCCGAATTCATCCAATGTGAGGCTCCGCTTGTGTTTTTAAATTTTTTGTTGTGTTTACAGAGTTTTGTGTGCTCTGCGAGATGTTTGTAGACGACAAAGCGTGAGTATTTTGCACGGGCATGTTTTCCTTTGCTTGAGCCACACTATCCGTTCAAAATTTTCCAAAATGACCCGTCGATAAGAACGGGACTCCGATCACATATCCTGATCCATCATGTCCCAGACTCATGCCTTGATAGCCGCCTTTTTACAAAGGTAAATAGGTTAAAGTTCCCTTCTTTATCTCGTTTTTTCTGTGACGAGAGGAGGGGTCGAGATAAAACTTCAAGAACTTAAAATACAATAATTGTCAGGTCAATATCAATGTTATCGCGAGTCCCTTATCGGTTAAATTTTCGTCCATTCGGGTGAAGAGTGCCGTGCTGTGTGGTCGAGTTTTTCAGGTCCCAACTAATTTTGAAAAAAAAAAAATTAAAGAGAATTTTTTGCTCGTGCCTTTGGACGCAAATCATGATGTATCTCGGGTCAGTATTCGATTATTTAGTTACCTGTGGATGTCACACAAAAGTCAGTCATTTCACCCTCATGGTCTCCATTCTAGTACTCTAGTCCAAATTCACCAGTTACTCGTCCACAGTCGCAAAAATGTTTTGGCCGTTTATCCGAAGTCTTAAAATCCAACTGTGAGTCATTCTGAGTCACAATTACGCGAATCTTTAAAGTGCCTCCGTCCCAGATTTTCGTCCATTGTTCACAAATCTTGCGATATGACATTTTTTACAACGTCATGCATGTTTTGCATGGTCTTGCGATCGTTTTTTGTTTCTAAATTTGGGTATTTTTGCAGGGATATGGATGGGGTTGGCATCACGATGGCCATCGGGGCCTTGCGGGCCCTGGCCTTCGTGTTCGACGTCCTCACGTTCCCCGTTTACGTCATACTGCAAAGGCCTTGGCGAGCTCGAGCACTAGGTAGAAGAGTTAAGGTCAGTTTAAACCGAACGGAAATTCAGTTTTCTTGCATGATTCTGCTTCGGAACGAAACATCGGACAAGATACTACTCTCTTCATTTATTTTTTTCAGCATCACTTAGCTTGTTTTGCCTGTTTGTGGTTGATTTTTTTATTTTTTATTTTTTTTTAATTGTCGTGAGGGAGGTTTTTGCCATAATGATGATTGTTTATAGGCCGTTATTATTGCCACTGAGACTGAATCTGACAACACTGATGTAAGCATTGATATCAAAGGAAACGATAATACTAACAACTCAACCGAACCATCAGCTAGTGTAAAGGTATATTTGAATGGCCTAAGAGAAAAGTTTAGTTTTTTTTATAATTAAGGCTGTGGATTTTGCGATAGGTGGCGAATTAATTTTTCTGTGTATAAAGACGAAATTTTGCTGAGAGATGGTTTTAGGGTGGGTTTTCTAATTTCACAGAGTACTAAGAGTATCTTACAGATTTAAAACAAGTACAAGGCCGGTCAAATTAAAACGATTTTGCTTCCATAAATGTAAAAAATCCGAGACGAATATTTTTGTTTCCGAAAAACATGACTAAAGCAAATTGTGCTTCCTATCAGTACTTAAGATAAAGTATTTTCTGGTTATATTTTGTTATTAATTTAAATTCTCAAAATTGAGACAAATAAAACAATGCAAAGATACACAATAAAAAGATAAGTTTATTTGAAATTCATTTCGCAATGTGTATTCAGACCTTATAATTTTTTAATTGCGTTGCCTTTTATTCTAACAACTACTCGTCTTGGATTTTTCTCCAGTGAAAATCAAATTTGACAGGCCCTCACAATTTTAACAAAACAGTAACACGACAAGACACACAATTTACAATTTCGAACCTGTGACGCACTCAATTCCTTACTAATTACTTAATTAATAATCGTATTATTCCTTTCGATTACGTGGGATAATTAATCCAATGTTTTGCATGTACATAATTTTTTATGGAGAATTGCATGATCACTATTGCAATTATTTTAGCTTTTTTATTGTATTATTATCTGTGCCTGCGGTGAGTATTTAATAACCAAGAACTAATTTCACATCACAATTAATCTGGTTATGCTAAATAAATGTCTTTCGCTATGACAGCCGAGCGGAACGAGCGTTTTATTTAATGCCGTTCCGTTGAAATGCAATTCCAATTTTTAAGACCCGAACTTTGTTCCCATTTAGGCTAAACCGATCACACAAGATACCAAAAGCATCACCTACCGGTCAACCACCCAGCCGGGTAAAGTCCATATCCAACTCGTCCAAGAAAAGATCGACACCATGGCAAAAATGTTCGATTATGTTAGTAAAGCCTACCCGAACAAACGCTGTCTAGGTACGAGGGAAATCCTCGCCGAAGAGGACGAAGTCCAGAAGAACGGACGCGTTTTCAAGAAAGTAATTGCGAACGCCGTGCCCCCCAACTAAATTCTATTTTATTGTTTGTTTGTTTAGTACAATATGGGTGATTACAAGTGGAAGACATTTTCCGAGGTGAATATGTTGGCCACGAATTTCGGCAAAGGCATCCGCGAGTTGGGCAACGAACCGGGCCAAAACGTGGCGATCTTTGCCGAGACGAGAGCCGAGTGGATGATCGCAGCACACGGCATTTTCAAACAAAGCATTCCATTGGTTACCATCTACGCCACGCTCGGCGACGAGGCCATTGCTCACGGCTTGAACGAAACCGAAGTCACTACGGTTATAACCAGTTTTGACCTTATGCCCAAATTCAAGAAAATCCTCGCCATGGTCCCCAAAGTCAAGACGCTCATCTACATGGAGGACCAGCTCAAGAAACTCGACGAAAGCGGTTACAAGCAAGGCATCGAAATCATCAAATTTAGCGAGGTTTTGAAACGGGGGGCCAACTCACAAGTCGGTTAGTAAGCCATTTGGGGCGGTTTTGTTTTGTTATCGGTTTGTTTAACAGTTGATGTGCCACCGAGAAGCGAGGATCCCGCGATTATTATGTACACGAGCGGCTCGACTGGTGTCCCGAAAGGCGTTATCTTGCTTCATAAGAATTTGATCGCGACTTTGAAGGCGTTTTGCGATTCGACCGATATTTACCAGGATGATGTCATGATCGGGTTCCTGCCATTGGCCCACGTATTCGAATTGTTGGTCGAGAGTGTTTGCTTATTAACCGGAGTCGCGATTGGTTATTCGAGCCCTTTGACGATGATTGATACAGCGAGTAAGATCAAGAAGGGAACGAAAGGCGATGCCACTGTTTTGCATCCGACTTGTATGACTAGTGTTCCGGTAAATGGAAAAATCGAGTCAAGTTTGCAAAAATAACCCTTGTTTTCAGCTGATCCTTGACAGGATATCGAAGAGTATTCAGGAGAAAGTTAGCAAAGGGGGGCCGATGAAGAAGGTTTTGTTCAAATTCGCCTACGATTATAAAGTCAGTTGGCTGAGACGTGGTTATTCGACTCCGCTGATCGATCGGGTTGTTTTCGGGCCGATTCGGGCCCTTTTAGGCGGCCGAATGAGACTGATCTTGTGCGGAGGGGCGCCACTGTCACCCGAGACCCACGAACAAATGAACGCCTGTCTTTGCGCCACTATTATCCAGGGTTATGGTTTGACCGAATCGACGTCGTGCGCCACAGTCCAAGATTGTAAGTTTGGAGTTTTTGGTTTCGGTTTGTTTGATTCGTGCCTTTCAGTCTATGATAAGATTTACGGGCGCGTGGGGGCCACGACTACAGTATGTGATATTAAGTTAGTTAATTGGGAAGAAGGGAATTACCGTGTGACTGATAAGCCGTTCCCTCGGGGTGAAATTATCTTAGGTGGGGATAACATTAGCGCCGGCTATTACAAATTGTCCAGTAAAACAGACGAAGATTTCACGGATGTCGACGGCAGGAGGTGGTTCAGGACCGGCGATATCGGGGAAATCCACCCCGATGGTGTCGTTAAAATCATCGGTAAGTCAGGGTGTGACGTTACCGGCTTTGGTTAAAACCGAATTTCAGACCGTAAGAAGGACCTCGTTAAGTTGCAAGCCGGTGAATACGTCAGTTTGGGTAAAGTCGAGGCCCAATTGAAGACTTGCCCCCTCGTAGACAACATCTGTGTCTATGGAGACTCCTCGAAACAGTTCTGCGTGGCGCTTGTTGTGCCCAATCAGCAACAGTTGAAGGAATTGGCGGCGAAGAAAGGAGTTGGGTCTTTGTCGTTCGAGGAGTTGTGTCAGTCGCCCGAAATGGAGAAGGTTGTGATCGCCGAATTGATGGAACACGGGAAGAAAAGTGAGTATTTGGGGCGCGTTTGTGCGGAGTTTGACCCTGGGTTTAGGTAAATTGGAGAAATTCGAACTGCCGGCCGCCGTGAAACTAGTGACGGAGGTGTGGTCGCCCGACATGGGGCTGGTCACTGCCGCCTTCAAGCTCAAGAGGAAAGATATCCAAGAGCGCTATAAGCACGAAATCAACCGGATGTACGCTTCCTGAAATTCGGCCTGGTTTTAACGTGTGTGTGATATTCCATAAGCAGATTGTTGAGGACTTGCATTAAATTTAGTTTTGTATAAACAAAGAGTTTGCCTTGTATAAAGTTAAGGGAGCAGCTTGTATATTTTTTAAAACGGTCGGGAGCTCGTAATGCACTTTCTTCATACAATTGTTGCTTATAGAGCCGGTCTCAGTTTCGTCGGAAACAATTTTTGTACATTTTTTTTTACAAAATGTTATAATTTTGTAGCAATACGATTGGCTTTTTTCTAGTAAAATTCGTTTTGTTACGTATGTTGTTTTTTCGTTGTTGGTTTTTTAAAAGATGTTGCAAGACTGTATGTCCGTGTTATTAAATACTTGTCAGTTGATATACCGTGGTCCAACCGATATTTACCGGTATGCAATACAAAAGACAAGTACTTAAAAGTTTAGTTTACTTCCGTAAGTTCAACTTTTGTAGTCGTTATTCTCATATTTATTATTGTATTGAGAGGAGTTATACTAAATATGGTGCTGTCAAACTATTTTTCTTTTGTTAGGTTTTAGTCTATTTTTTGGGTTGGACATATACCTACAAGTACATCACAATTCTCTTATTATTAGGCGTAGATAGGATGTAATTTCAATATTAAATGCTTTTTTATAATGTATTATTATTTATAATTTACTGTAATTTATTAAATAAAGAAAATGTGTGAATGATGTACTGCAGAGTGTGTCATGCAATAGCATAATAAATTTATAGAATTTTACCAGTTTTTTAATTACCCAAAATCCAAAAATGCAACATCCGTCTCATATCATCCAAAACAAGAGCATTAAAAACAGATTAATGTTCACGTCAGTACACACTGTTTTGATCCCAAAGTTGATATTTTTATCAGATAAGTACCTACTTTGCGAGTAATGAACCGAATAAATCCCTAAACAAAAAGATTGGCGATAATTGAATTCATAGACCGGTTAATGATAACAGTAAAAATAAACGCGTTCTTTATTGACTTGAACAAAATTACATGTCTGTTAAAACTGATAATAAAATATCTTCCCTATTTGCACTGTTTATGTGAACAATTAGCAGTGCGATAACGTAATTGTTTTCCAAGCCGGAATTTTAAATAGCCCTTAATTAATTTTAAACTAACTTTCCCACGAATTTTTTCGGAAAAGACAAACTACAGCGTACAAAAAAAGCAATTACTTTACTTGTGAGGGGTTTTAAAAGCAGTCGTGACAGGGGCCCTTGTTAACCAAGAAGTAAGAAAGAGTATCGTTATAAAATCTTTATTTTTCCAACTCTGAATGTAACAATATAAAATGTAGTGTATGAAAATGCATTAAATTAATAACGGAAGAAGGAATGATGACCGCATAATTTAAGACCTAGTGTACTTTCCCCATATGTGTAGCATAAATACGGAAGCAATGAACAGTAACGACATTACGAGAACCGGGACGGGGCCTCTGTAACGCACCATTGAGAAAAAAACAACAATTTCATGGCGGAGACAACTCACACTTTAATTCCGGGAGAATCATCGGTGTAGAATCTCCACATACCGCCTGAACCCGCCCCTGTGTTTCTCCTGGCGGGCGCAGCGGACGTGGTCTTCCTCTGCCTAACAGTGCCTCCGCCGCCGGACCTGGGGGCCACCGTCTTCGAGGGGGACCTGCCCCCGGATCCTACCGTTGTCGAGCTAGCTGGGGCCGGCTAAAATCGCAAAACTCGAAAATTTTCACTCAAAGTCAATACAAAACTCACCATTTCTGAAGTTGAGAGTTTGGGTACGTGGTTGTGAGGCGAATGAACACGACACGTGAACTATTTCGACTCAAGGGGGCGAAGCTGTGCAGACACGTCGACAAACGTCACCACTTGTCACAAAAGTACCAACCTGGCGGAGCTTAACGGTTTGGTTTCGCCAGGTTGGCGATAGAGTTGTCATTTGTTTTGTTATGCTGCGCAACGGGTTGACAGGTGACATTTTGACATATGATACTCATGATTGACATTTATACAAAAATTATAAATAATGTATTATTTGGCGCAGTTTTGTCGGATTTGTATAAAAACGGGCGTGAAATTGCTGGACATAAACACTGTTGACTTTGACTATGTGACATTCAGTGAGAAACTCGAGTCGTGCTCGAAAATGGTAATTGTGTCCAAGGTTTTATGACACCTCCGGTGACCTATTGATTTTTTTCCAGGTTATCAACAGAGAAAGTTTGTCAACACAGATCTGCCTCCAATGCGTGAAGAAGCTACGAATGTCGTACGATTTCCACAACATGTGCAAACAGTCAACGAAGATCCTCCAAGGATACCTGACCGAACTCATAAGCGCGTCAAATAAAATCACTCCCGAATCGTTTGTCAATTCCGAACTGCGGGTCACCCTCACCCCCATTTGTAAAAATGCGCTCAAGCGGAAACGCATCACCAAATACCAGCGGTGCTCCCTCCTCAAAAAACTCCTCCTCTCCCGGAAAAACAACATTCGCAAGGAGAAAACCCCGCGGAAAAAACGCGAACCCAAGTCCGTCTATAAAGGCGGCCTCCGGGGCATAATCGACTTCACGCGAAACTTCGACTTCGGGTACAAATACGACGGCAACCACAACAACTGTCTCCTGAGCGACGCCACCCCCTTGAGCCGCCTCCACAACTTCACCAACACGTTTTTCCTCAACAATTTCGCCGAGTTCAGGAACACCATCCTCTACATCATCGAGAATAAAGACAACCTTTCGGAAAGCGACGATGACGATGACATGTTTGACTCGTACATCCCTGAGCCGGGCGAGCCCGAGGTCAAGTCGGAGGAAGTCGTTGTTGAGCCCGACATCAAAATTAAGACAGAGTACGACTATGACGACTCTGAGACGAATTTCTCGTGTAATTATTACGTGGAGACTTCATACAGCGATAGCGAGATCAAGAAAGAGAATTTCGAAGTTGAGGATCACCCCATCAAACAGGAACCTCTAGACTATAATAATGAACCCCAGAACTCCGTGCAAATGCTCGATAAGTTAGTGGGGGACTTGGGGCAGCAAAGACGCGCCTTTTCGCACCACAGCGTGCGGTGTCGGACAAGGGGCAACCCCTACATCAACCCCAAATTGAAGCAACAATTTCAGTTTAAAAGTTTCCAGTGCGACAAATGCAGCCGATATTTCAAAAGTCCGGGCTATCTCAAGGCGCATATCGCGAAAATACACCATTGAGGAGGGCGCCCTCTTTGGCGGGTTTATAGTTTCCAGAAATTTTGTTACGGAAGAATGATAGTGATTGTTAAGTGAAACCGTTTCACTAAAAATGTTCGGTAAGGCTAAAAGCAGTTTTGTGATTTAAATGTTGTAAATAATTGTATTTATGCTTGCGCGCATCCGCGTTTCCAGATTTTATAGATTTAAGCCTTCTCGACGTGATGAATCGACTCATCACCGTTTTAATCCGAATTTATAGATGTGAGTGTAACAGCTAGGTTAGTGCAACGTAATCAAAAGTCAGTATTGCAATATTTGCCAAGCATCGAAATTTTCTTCAAGTTGGTGTCAGTTGGATATTTTTGATATTATTGGACCGTTTTTACGCCATTTCTTGTTTTAACTGAATTGTTGATTGTTTTATATAATTTTTATATATTTTTTTATTTTATCATTGTCTCAAATAAATTTATTCGATTGAGCCCGACTTGTCCCCGACCGGACCTGACCCACGCTTAATCATCCCCGCCGTTTATATCGATGCTTGAACGATGAATCGTTCCATTTATTTATAAAACGTCCGCAAGGTTCGAATTTGGCGCCGGCGAGGGCGCACGCGCGTGCAAATTTCGCATTCGCATTGCGTGCACGGCCAGCTGTGCCAGTTGCGTCTGATTTTCAATAAATAAGTAGGAAAATAATTACAAGGTAATTACTTGTAACGAGTTCTTGACCTTTGTAATTAGAGCAGTAGCGTCCTTATTAACACGCCGTCGTCCCGCGATGACACTGCGTCCAGTCAAAAGTTTTTACAATGAGTCACTCGCTTTTTGTCCTTTTTACATCTAATTTTTCCCATTGTGCCTTGTCCAGGTCAAAATTTCCCATTCAACGAACCGAAAATGTCTCTGGGCATCTCGTCCCGACTCAAACACCCCAAGAAGCACGAATTGATGAAATCGCACAGCCAGGCCCAGATTCTCGCCAATAAGTTGCGACAGGATGGGGTGCTTTCGACAGGTAACTTGCATCCAGTCCTGACCTGCTCACTCTCTTATCTTATCTGTAGTGGAGAACGTGCTTCAAGCCGTCGATCAGGTCGCAGCGTTGCTCGCGTCCACCGCCGTGGACCCCAACATTTCATACAAGGATAGCATTATCAATTTGTGCCAACATTTAAAGGTAAATTGTAAAGGGCGGTAACGGTTTCATTGTGTTTGGTCGTTAGGTTTACGGCGCTTATTTGGAAATACTGTACAAGGAACAGTTGGACCACGCATTTAAGATTTTTCGGGACACTGCCCAGGACATCAGTCGAGGCGACATCCTTTCGCGGCTGCACTTGCTCGAACTTATTGAACTGAGGGCGAAAGGATGGAAGGGCACAGAAGTGATGGACCAGTATTACAGGCGAAAAGCCAACGAATATGTGCAGGTAAACATCGGAAAGTCACAAAAAGGGGCACGTGATGGCCTTAATTGTGTTTACACGTTGCATAAGAACGGTAAACCACGCGGAACGAGAACGAGATATAAAATAACTTGATAAGTGTTTTACATTATTATTTTTCACAATAATATATACAATAAATAACAATAAACATTGAAATTTGCACCTTCATACTAATGTATCTCTGTGGGAAAGTCCTGAATCTTTATTTTATTTCTATATTTGGATCACTGAAGTAATTCTCTTTAATACCCTGAACTCGCTTGACTGCTGCTTTTTTTTTTTGGGGTCATGACAATATTTATCTATTTTCGTCAGCTGTTCGTGTAAATTTGATAATTCTGCGTATCTTTTAAGGGGTGATTGTAGAGCTCAAAAGATGTCAAAATAACTATATAAGAGTTCATCAAAGAATGCAGTAATATAAACGAAGTTTTCGTCTTTAAGTATTTCACTTTATTTCAAAGTTTACGTCTCCAATAGTCGGTGACATTCAAGGGAATGAACGTCTTTTATCATAAAAAATTTTTACATAGAAAAAAATAATAAAAAATGCACATTTCGTACTTTGTTAAATATTTTTTTCTGAGACTATTATTGTTAATTTTAACTCAATTTTTTTAAAGCAATGTAGTAGTTTTTAATAAACTAATTGAAGGGATCGTATTTGTTTACAATTTTAGTTGATGTAGTTTAAGGCTGTACCTCAAATTTAAATTTATTCGCCACCAAAATTTTAACTCAGAAACAATAAATGAGCTAATTTACTTAAAAAAAAATCACGGTTTTCAAGAGGACATCTCTATTTATTGGCCGACCAAGTTTTCTATATCTCAAACGATAATCTAGATATCTTCAGCTAATTTAATTTTAAAAAATTATGGCTTTCCAGAGGAGCTTATTAAAAAAGATTAAGGTCAAAAAAGTTAAAAATTTGACGCGGAATTTTTTAATGCCAGTGGTTTTTTGAGGATTTTTCAATTTTAGATCGACATGTCCGACTCTGCGACTAGCCTAAACGAATCGATGTGTTCTATGACCATGTCGGCGTCGCCGCCCCTTTTGGGCCCCGGTGAAGTGCTGAAGCCCTCGGGGAAGTTCAGCAAGCCAACTCGAATCCCGGGTAAAAAGTATTGCAAGGATGAGGTGGTAATCAGGAATGCAGATTCGGGTAAAGGTAGGTGTCTGCATAACCGGCACGCGTTTGAGGCGAGAGTCATTCGAGATGCAATGAAAAACTGTGTTTATTTATAGTAATGGGTATCAAAGGAAGGCGTGTTCATATGATTGAAGAGCTTAGTGAAACGATCATTTCGTTTCAGCGAGGTAAACGCTTAAACACAATGCTCGCTTGTCTTTCTTAACGAGTACTTGGCACTAAATCTGTGTTTTTGTTTTAATTATGATTTTTAACGACTAATTATCACCTAGTCGTGCAGGTCGATAGCGCTTCACCATTCATTTTTTATTAGCCGTAATATTCTAAACAAGGGCATGATCGCAAATAATACCATCATTGTGTGTGCGTTTGATTATTTTATTATTTTTCTCTTGATTAATGACAGGAATGGCTTGAGTGTGAGTCGTTTGTGTTCGTTTTTCGGTAAAGTGATTCGTTTTCAGTCAATCCCGGTGCCAAGGAGAGACTGGTTCAGATTACCGGAGCGAACGAAGAAAGCATCACGTGAGTTTTAGTTTCGTTAAAGCTCGGGTTTGATCGGTGGGGTTGTAGCCATGCTAAACGACTAATCGAAGACACGATCCGACGGAACGCCTCCCCTGTTAGAGAGCACGACATGGCCGTCGGCGGCCCTCTAACAGGCTCCAGTTCTAGTATCAACTCTTCTGCTTCTGATGATAGTGCTCTGCCATCGTCAGCCAGAGCATCAAGAGCTTTACTGCACAGTTTGAGCACAAACGACGCCAATATCGGCGAATACAAGTACAGCGTGGTCACCAATGGCCACACTATCAAAATCACCGGTGATAACCTCGATTTAGTTCGAGTGAGTCCCCGATCGTTGCTTGTTTCCTAGTTAAGGTCCCACTTTCAGACGAGCAAATTGGTTTTGGAGGAGTACTTCTCAGGGGAACCAATCCACGAACAGTTTTACAGTTTCGATAGTCTCCCACAACCAATCGTCGCAGGTGTAGAGGACGGGCCGCTCTCCCCACCCGAATCCATCCCCTCTCCCGGGGTGATCACAAACGGACAAAGCGAGGACTCAGGTAAAGGTTAGTCGAATCACTCTGTATCGCATTTTGTAGTCATATTGTGTAAATTGGGATTGAATAAATCGTTGTTTCTACTTCATTCTTTCGATTTAACACCTCGGGGGTTCGGCCTAGCCCCCTTTTTTCTAACACCGCAAATTTTAGTTGTGAGGAAACTGCGCAAACCCCATACGCCCATCGAAGAAATAGTCAAGGGCAAGGCGTCGCCTAATGAACAATTAACTAAGGCGTCCTTGGTGTACACGATCGAATTTTTGGCCCACTTGGCCATGTCACCGTTGTGTTTAACGGTACCGAATGATTGGGAGCGAATCTCAAAGGAATACCCGTTTTTAATCCGCAATGTAAGTGTTTTTTTTTTCGATTTTTTTAAATTTAAATTAATAACGTTTTACAGAATGTGGAGACTTTCGATGCCAAACAGTATCTATCCACGCGTACAGGCGAACCCACTTGCGTCCTAAGCGCCGACGAAGTCGATTCGTCAGATGTTTGACACAAATATCGAACTACCTTTTAAGAGAAGCAATTTTTTTTTCGTACGAAATTTTTTCTTCGGGCTCAATATGTTTATTAACGTTAGGATAGCAAAAAATATAAAAAAACGTTTTATACTCTATGGATAGTTGCCTATTTTTCGTATACAGTTTGTAACATTTTTAAAAAGGTTTGATGTGTTGTGTTTTTTGACAAGAGTTTAAAATTGTTGGTTTAGTAAAAAATCTATTAACTTAAGATAAAAACAAAAAATACGAGACTACTTATTTTTAGTTACTTGACTGACTGTACTAATCTCTTAGTGGATCATTCATTTTCTCACTTATTATTTATATGTGATCATTATAATCATATAAGGCAGTTTCTATGTATTGGATTAATATGTAGTTCTGGCATAGGTTAATGGAACTAGTGATATCTGTTGATGGATCTTCACGGTATTGATATTATTAAACGAATGACGTGTACAGAGCACGACTTGCGATGTAGTCTTCTTTTGTTGTTATTATTAAGCATTTGTTTTTCGTGATTAGTTTTTATTTTTTCGTAACCAATCTGGTCATGTCGACTGTTACCTTAACCAAAAGTGTTGTTTTTCTTTTGTATACAGTTTATTTATTGCGATCAGATATTTAATGTCTATTATTTCGCTTCAAGTTTAATAAAGTTTCTGAATTAACAAGCGTTTCTTTTTCATCAATCCCCAACCCGCAATTCCAGAGGCCGCCACTTGTGCTATAATTTCACAAAAACAATTGATTTAAGTTAAAAAAAACACAAACAAGGTTTGACGCGTTTTTACGTTTGTTTTACAAAACATGAGTGGAGTTAACTTTAATTTTGCAAATAACTTGAACCGGAGCTTCTTGAGTTGACTAGGCCCCGATCAAGTGGCCTCCCGTCACGTGTCAAATGTCAGTCGTTCGAGGTTAGCAAGTGTCGTTTTGAGTTACTTCCGTTCTGTTTTTAGTTTTTGCAATTTAGGCTTTAGTTTGTGCGATTTTTAAAAGTTCGCGCATAATTTTTCATCGCGCCGTGTACAGTCTGTCACAAGCAGGGTTGGGAAATTACGTGTAATTAATATTAATTACATTTTATACATTACGTGTAGTTTTTGACGTAATTAATTGTAGTTAATCGTAGATATAGAATAACCTCTTTTTAACAATTCTAACCTCAAATTTTGCGGTACGTTACGCCGGCTCTTACGTCTTCCAAAATGCCGGGAAGAAATTTTCACAGTTTTTGGACGATTGGAAAGTTTGATATATTAAAACTGAATGGAAAAGTTGCAGCACGTTGTCTTGTGTGTGATAAAATATTAAAAAATACTTCGAAACAACGACTGATGTCGCATAGGTATGTATGCGTTTGTATTACATTAAATAAATAAAGAACTAGTACTGAATTATTGTTTATTGCAATGCAGAAATGTCTGCAAGGAAGAAAATACATCCAAAGAAGTGGCCGAAGTGGGTGAAGAGGATGAAATCATATTGGTAGAAATAGAAAGTAAGGCTGACGATAACGATGAAGAAGAGTCAAATGAAGTTTCAGTGGAAGATTCACCAAGTTGTAGCAATGAACAATTTAATGATCGTGTAAGTGCGGCATCAACATTAACATTACCTACATCAGATTTAAACTATGATGAAAACATTTGCAATACTGAGAGTTCAAATTTGACTTCAATATCAATAGCAGCTTCACCTTCACCCCGAATGCTATCCCCAATTCCATCAACTTCAAAAGAAAGCATACACAAAATAATTAACAAGTCAATATCTAAAAAAAGCAACAGCAAGCCAAAGGATACAATTAAAAATTTTTTAGACCATGTTAGCAACAATCAGAAAATCGAGATTAACAAAGCACTTGGCAAATTTATTGTAGGTTGTAACATTCCATTTCATGTAGTAGACTCAATTCATTTCAAAGACTTTTTGAGAGTGCTTAGACCTGCATATCAGCCTCCCTGCCGCAAGACAGTGTCAGGGACCATTCTAAATTCATTATATGATGAAATAAATGAAGACGATCAAAACTCAATAGGTAAATTCTCTGTTATGATGATCGATGGGTGGAAAAATTCAGCAAATAACACAAAACAAGTGGTAACAATTTTGAAGTCAACAAGAAGCGATAAGTGTATTTTTCTGGAAGCATATGATGTAACAACAACACCAGAGACGGGAGAAAAGCTAAGTGAATTGTGTAATCTATCTGTTGAACTAGCGAAGACAAAGTTTAAGACTGAAATTTATGCTGTCGTTAGCGATAATGCAGCAAACATGTTGAAAATGGGAAAATTGACGAGTGATTTAATGCATACTACTTGCAATAGTCACACAGGAAATCTTCTTGCCAAAGACTTAATTTCCAAAGAATTATGTTCCAAAGTAATCACTATCTTAAAAGAATTTAAACATCCTAATCTCGAAAAGGAGCTGCAAAGTCAGGGAGGATCAAAGATAAAATTAGCTGTCGATACTCGGTGGTGTACCTATAGAGACTCATTTTCTTGCTTGATCAAAAATTTAAAATTTATGAAAAAACTTGCGGCAGAAGAAACTATAAAACTTAAACAAGAAATAATTCAGTTACTATTTGACGATGAGTTCATCGATGAAGTTAAAACAACAATTGAAGTATCTAACCCGGTTTGCAAATTAATTAATGAGTGTCAGTCTAGCAGCTGCACTATTGCCGATGCTTGTGAGAAATGGACTCATTTACAACTGCCTGCGGAGTTTGAAGATGTTTTGAAAAGAAGAAGAGACATGGCGCTAAATATTTACTCTTTAACATCAAATTTTCTTCATCCTCTTTATAGAGGAAGGTCTTTGAATCAAACCCAGGTTGATATGGTCCATGACTATTTGGTAGCTACTTTAAGTGCAGAAGGTTTAATGAGTTTTCACCAATTTTGTTCTTCGGAAGATATTTTTGAAACCTTAGAACGTAAAAACATTTGTTGCCCAAAAGTTTTTTGGGGATTGGCCGAGAGAAAGCACCCAGAGTTGGCTAGTGTAGCTTTAAAACTTATCAATATACCAGCCAGCTCAGCTTCCTTGGAGCGTGTGTTTAGTAATTGGGCATTTATTCACAATGATTTGAGAAATCGTTTGGATGCTGATCATTCGAGAAAAATAATGCATTGTTATTACTCCCTGAAGATGCGGGAAAGTAACGAAGTCAGTTAAAAAAGAAACATTGGTTGTGTTTTTTTCCTCGAGATTAATTCTTTTATTTTGTTTTTTGAGAATAGACTTTATTTTGTTTTTTTGAGAATAGACTTTATTTATTTTTTTTTTGAGAATAGATTTTATTTTTTGTTTATTACTAATCTGTTTTGCCAAATAAAGAAAATAATAGAAAATTGTCTTGTTTTACTGTTTACTGACTACAATTTCTGATGGTAAAAGAACTTACTTAATTAATAATGATATGTATTTAGTAATAGAACATTTTTGATTCATTTTTCTCTTCTTGAGAACAAATAAATGCTACCAAATTTTGACGTAAAAAATAGTGTAATTTTTCGGTAATTTATTTGGATTGATGACGTAGAAAATGTGCAAAAACTACGCGTCGTTATACTGTAGAACGACGTTTCAATATCTACGTCACAACCCTGGTCACAAGCCGTACCCCCACCCTTCCGATATCGTTGATCAAAAAAGCTCCCTTCAATATAAAAGTTGTGCACGTGCTGAGCTTATTTTTACAAAATTTACGCGTTGTTATGTATTTTTAAGTTACGAAATCGACGGATCAAAATGGTTCAGGTACGTATCGAGTGTTTTCCGTAACAAAAAGTGGTGAAAACGTGTCGAAAAGCGCGCTTTTTCGGCGTAAAAACTACCCTCGATTTTTTCTGTCAAGCTTTTGATATAAAAGATGGCGAACAGATTTTTATGCAAATGGAGCCCATTTTTCATCTCGATGAAAATTCATAATTCGCGAGAAAATTTTTCCGGCTTTCGGGACGGAAACGCGGGACTTTTCTAACCTAGAATTTAAACAAAATAAATGATTTTTGCATGGTTTTGGGTTTTAGGCACCGGATGTTAGTATCGGGCACCGGGATTTTCCCCAGGCGTTAGTTTTGCTAAATGAAATGAATGTGAGTGCACAACACGTCGCCTCGTTGGTTGATAACATGATTCAGAAGGTGCGGAAGGGAGAATTATCAACAGATCAGGGTCTTAGCTTTCTAGAAATGAAGTACAACATGTTGTTGAGTTATTTGATCAACTTGACTTTCGTGGTCTTGCGGAAATGTTCAGGGGAAAAAATTGAAGGGGACCCGTGTATTGATAGATTAATCGAAATCAGGACTGTACTTGAGAAAATCAGGCCCATTGATCACAAGCTCAAGTACCAGATTGATAAACTCGTCAAGACTGCCGTTACGGGAACCAACGCCAACGACCCGACCACGTTTAGGGCAAACCCTGACAATCTCATTGACCATTCGGAAAGTGAGGAAGAATTAGAAAAAAACACGGGAGAAAAGGGCAAAAGCGACATCTATGTACCTCCAAAACTATCCGCAGTTCACTATATGGGTAATTACTTGATTAAAAATCTTGATTCAGTTAATGATTTTGCGACAAATAGGTGACGAAACGGCACAAGAGCGCACTAAAAGGTTGCAAGAACGCACGAAGAAGCACATGTTGTCCTCTTCCATAATGCAAGACTTGCGGGAGGAGTATCTGGATGCGCCAATCGAGGTGTCTCAGACCAGCCGCGCTCAGCAAATCCTGTCCAAGCAGCAGAAGGAGAAGGAGGAGTACGAGGAGGAGTACATGACTCGCCTCCCCGTCAGCAAATCAGAGAAGCACAAACGCCGTCAGCTGACCACTCTGGGCAGTCTCGGTGACGAAATCACCGACTTTGGCCCCTCCCCCAGCTCCGCCGGCAAAAGGAAAAGGAAACGTCCGATCAAATCAAAAGGGAAGAGTTTCAAACGGAAACGATTCCATTGATTAGTTGGGTCGTCCCGACCGATCATTAAATCAAGAGCTTGAAACCCCAGTTGCCTATGGTGACCTTATGATTTTCAAACGTTTTCTCATTGTCAAATTCAAAATTGTCTAGATTAGGGTTAATGGTTGTGTTCTTTGTTTTTCGTGTACTAGGATTTTGGCATGCACTTTGGATGTTTTTCAAACTGAGTTCGTTATAGACGTCATAATATAGACTGAAAGTATTTTTACATGATGTTATCAAACTGTTGCGCTACATTCTCACGTTACAGACTGTAATGGAACAGTGAATTAATTTTTGTACTTGGACGTAGGTTCTCGTAAAATTGTCTCGGGTGGGACTGCGTTTTGAGTACGTTCCCGATTGCCTTGTACAGGTTATATTTATCGTTGTTAACGTTAACCACAGTTTATTTTTCAGACTGGATTATCGGTTGTTGAAATATTAAGACAATTGCAGTTTTCGGTTAGTTTTCACGTTGTTAAACATTTTTTTATTGTTGGCTTTTTATTTTGTTAGGTTTGCTACATTGCCACAGTTCAGGTGGGTTTTTTACGTCTCGTCTTGTGTTTTAGTTGTAGTGATATGTTATTAACTAGATATAAAAATGTATTCAGTAGCTCATGTCCTTTGGTGTACTCGTATTTCGTAGAATATTTAGGTATGCTACTGAAAGTGACAAAAATTCTCAGCTCAAAAATTTATTAATAATGTATCGTCATAGGTTATAAGTTTATGGCTTTAATCAGTTTCATTATACATTCTTTATTTGTAGACATGAATTTTTTTAATATATATTTTTTTCTTATTGAGAGTTTGTGTTTTCCCCAGTCATCGGATTGTAAGAAGCTGTGCGAAAACCCTTATATTTCTGCAATTCGCAAGTTTCTCGCCCAAAACTATCACCGTAGAATTTTTCACTGCTAAGATCGGGCGGTTCGTGGCGATATTTCTGATTCCGCATAAACGGAATTTTCGGAAAAGCCAGCTACAACTCGTAATCAAGACTAGTTTTTTCCCCCCATAAAATTACCCTTTGCATAACATACGGACGCGGCACTTGATAACTGTGCTGCATGGTGGTCAAATATTCATCAGCACATATCGTGCGACACTGACTTTCCGGATATTCCGTCAAACATTCGGCATTTCTGCAAAAAACCCGTAAAAAGTGCCCCAATATGAATTCATCAATACTCGTTGAAAGTGTAAAAACTCTTCATTCTTTTGGTCCGATAAATTCTGTCTTTGATGAAGACTTGTTGTAACATGTCCCCGGTCGTGGTCCTGAACGAGTTATCATCGTTTGTGCCCAATCTGTGATAATGCGAGAGAAAATAATTGACTTTCCCTTGACAGTACGGGTCGACATCAATGGGGTGATGCTCTAGGAGTTCCTGCCAATACTCAACCTTCACCCCTTCGGAGTACCCGTTCTTGGTGAATATAATCTGGGGCTTGCGGCTGTGCGTGGGCAGCCGCTCAGGTGCCTCGAGCCGAAATGGGGGCATTTTTCAAATTATTTGGCGCGTTTTCATGTTGCAATGTTGGTAGCTTGGCAACATTCTAGAACAACGTTCGCCATTTTGTCGTTTCGAATCGACTCGCTTGTATCGGTTGAAATTTGAGCCGTTTTAACGCATTTTTACTGATTTTGGAGTAATAGTGCCGAACGTCCGCAATGGCCGAAGACCTGGACGTCGAGGCCATGCTGGAAGCCCCCTTCCGAAAAGATGTAAGTTTTGGTTATTTATAGCTACTTTGTACGGCGCAGTGTGAATTGTGGGGGCTGTGTCAAACCCGCAATTCGCAGTGCTTGATTTCTTGAATATTGTTGTGGCTCTTACATCACCTCCTGATTTTATATTTTAGACGTATGAGGTATATTTCGGGCTAACGACGCCTTCACGTAAACAACTCAGGTACTGATTATCCTAGTTTTAAGTCATTGATAACAGTTAGGGCGTTTCATTAATGTAGGCCGGTCCTGTTGGCTAAATAACTGGGGCCCGTCAGCAAGGCACTGCATTTTTGGTTTTTTGTCCCTTGAAGCGTGGTGTGGTGTAACGCCACCAGAGGCGCTGCAACCGGCGAAGGCGCGAATTTCGAGTTATTTAGCCAACGGTTGCAAATTTGTGGTATTAGCTTGACGTGGTTCATATAATTATGATGGTTTTTGTATGTCGTGTTGCTGATCGGTAATTTCTCGCCATAGGGCTGCTGAAATGGACTTCCCGCAATCTCCGTCCTGACAACTACCAATCGCCCGATTGGTAAACGCCTCATTTTAGTATGACACAAAGGTGGACTTGTTGGAATGTAAAAAAGTACATACATGTTTTTTAACCTAGTCTTTGACAAAATTAAGTAAATGCGGTCGTTGGGTTTTGGCTCCTATGACACACACTTCATTTTTTGCACGTTTTTGTTTTGTTTTCGTTTCCTTTTTTGTCTTGTGATGTTGGCCAAGACCCAACAAAATCGGCCAAGTTTGACAACATTGCAATGTTCATTGCATGTCAGTCAAGAAATTTGAAAGGATATGGTCTTATTCGGTGTATTTTTTCAGAAGTATTGATCTGGATCAAGTTTTTCCGCCACGTTCCTTTGTTAAGTCTGCACGACGGTAAGTCTAGTTCCGGCTAGACGACTGTTAAGTTTCAGCTCCGACAATAAAACGGCCACCAAACCCTTTGTTTTAGATCTATAGGCTTACGAACTACTTAAGTAATTCCTACTATAATCAATCCATTTTGACAATTTTTACGAATCATGTTGTCAAAAAGTTGTAACAGTTGTCAAAATGGACCAATATTTTTTGTAAAACGTTATTTATAAAAATGTATGTTTTTAAAACAACTGGTAAGTTGTTACAATCAATAAACAAATAATTAATGCCATCTGTTTTCGCCTCCTGCGCGGTCCTCTTCACTTTGTTGCTGTTCGTAGGAAGAAGTCAATGGCAAAATCAAGGAAAATGGAGACTCACGGAAACACAGAAGCTCAGAGTGAGTCCTGCTTTATGATTTATAATAAAATATAATTAATTGATTTTAACAGCAAGAAACGTCGCAGCTCGAGCAGGAGTCGCCGCAGCCGCAGCCGGTCACGCGACAAGCGCCGAAGCCGCGACAAGGATCGCAAGAGGAGCAAGAGTCGTGATCGCGTCCGTTCGAAAGATCGTCCCGGTCGAGACCGCCGATCGCGGTCCAGAGACCGGCGTTCACGTTCCAAAGACCGAAGATCGCGCTCTAAAGACAAGAGAAGTCGATCGCGAGACAGAAGAGATCGCCGAGGTCGAAGAAGCCGCAGTCGGGACCGCAGACGATCGCCATCACCGGTCGCCGCTAAGCCTTTTGGTCGGCGAAACCGATCGCCGTTGGGTCTTCGGTCGAATTCGCCGGTTGAAGAGCTCAGTCCTGAGGAAAGGGACGCCAGAACGGTTTTTGTTATGCAATTATCGCAAAGGATACGCGCGAGGGATTTGGAAGAGTTCTTCAGTTCGGTTGGAAAAGTTCGGGATGTGCGGTTGATCGTTTGTAATAAAACTAGAAGGTTCAAAGGGATTGCTTATATCGAGTTCAAGGATCCGGAAAGTGTCACTTTGGTGAGTTGGATAGAAGAGAATCGATTTTACTCTTAATTGGAAGGGTTTTTGACACGGTTATTTTTTCAGGCGTTAGGATTGTCGGGTCAAAAATTACTAGGTGTTCCAATTATAGTCCAGCATACACAAGCTGAGAAAAATCGAATGGGCAATTCAATGCCCAACTTGATGCCCAAAAATATGACAGGGCCGATGCGGTTATACGTGGGCTCGCTACATTTCAACATAACTGAAGACATGCTCAGGAGCATATTTGAACCCTTTGGCAAAATAGACAATATTCAGTTAATTATGGATCCAGAAACGGGGCGATCAAAGGGTTACGGGTTCATTGCGGTAAGTTCCACAAGTTTGAATAAAGCCGATTGTAGATTTTTTTGTTTTTAGTTTCGTAATTGCGAGGACGCGAAAAAAGCTTTGGAACAATTGAACGGGTTTGAATTAGCGGGTAGACCAATGAAGGTCGGAAATGTAACAGAAAGACTAGATTTACAACAGCAAGGTCCTTCAATACTTGATTCCGACGAGTTGGATCGCTCGGGTATAGATTTAGGTGCAACGGGACGTTTGCAATTGATGTTCAAATTGGCCGAGGGGGCGGGAATGCAAGTACCACAAGCTGCAGCTAACGCTCTGAGTATAGCGACAGGACAGCCAGTGGTTCCACAAGTCCAAACGAATTCAACACCACCTATCGCAACGCAATGTTTCATGTTGAGTAACATGTTTGACCCGGCAACGTAAGTGTTTTGTTTCTGTTCTTAACGGCTTAACTTATTTTTTCAAATTTTTAGGGAGTCAACGCAGACTTGGGACGTTGAGATTAGAGATGACGTAATAGAAGAGTGTAACAAACACGGGGGTGTGCTACACGTCTATGTAGATAAGGGGTCGCCACAGGGAAATGTTTACGTTAAGTGTCCGTCTATAGCCACGGCAGTGGCGTCCGTTAATTCGCTGCACGGCCGATGGTTTGCAGGACGGGTTATCACAGCGGCGTACGTCCCTCTATTGAATTATCATTCGTTGTTTCCTGATGCTATGAATGCAGCGCAATTGCTATTGCCATCCAGTAGGAAGTAATCATGTATTTTTCATTGTCCTGTATCATTATTATTTGTAATAAATTGCATCGTGTATGTAGGCATTTTGTAACCATCACAACAAAGTGACTTAGGACTAGGGAGAAAGGGTTATTTTAAGTCAGACTCGAGAATGATTGTAGAGACTACGATTTATTGTGAGAATGTGAGAAATAAAGTGACTTGTTTAATTAATTAGAGTTTTATTTAAAACCCTGTTATCCGATATATGCAACTTGAGCGGTTCAAGATCTCATCAAAAAAATAAAAAATTTACACAAGATAAGGTGAAAAGTTACTAAAAAAAATCAAACTTGAGGAGTTGGGGACTTTC
This sequence comes from Tribolium castaneum, assembly GCF_031307605.1. Taxonomy (NCBI): domain Eukaryota; kingdom Metazoa; phylum Arthropoda; class Insecta; order Coleoptera; family Tenebrionidae; genus Tribolium; species Tribolium castaneum. The sequence continues at coordinate 5,105,253 of NC_087398.1, read as the reverse complement.
GTGGTTCCCAAGTTGGCGGTAAAGCTAAAGATACAGCTGTCAGTCTGTCAACCGTGATGTCAACACTAGCTCAGAGCATTCAAAACTAAAGTAAATATTTTTCAATGGAGATCGCCAACGCCGTGGGGGCAACCCCAGGAGTGAACCGAACCGCTCGTGTGATGATGGAAGGGGTGGGTGCTCGGATAATCCGCGGTCCCGACTGGAAGTGGGGCAAACAGGTACTAATCCTTCTTTTGCACCCTTTCTCTCTTAAAATAACCCTTCTAGGACGGTGGCGAGGGCCACGTAGGCACCGTCCGTAACTTCGAGTCGCCTGACGAAGTGGTCGTAGTGTGGGACAACGGCACTGCCGCCAATTACCGCTGTTCCGGTCAGTACGACCTACGTATCCTGGACAGCGCCCCTACGGGGGTGAAACACGAGGGCACGATGTGCGACACGTGCCGCCAACAACCCATATTCGGAATTCGCTGGAAATGCGCGGAATGTGGCAACTACGACCTGTGTTCCGTCTGTTATCACGGCGACAAGCACCAACTCCGGCACAGATTCTACCGCATTACGACCCCCGGAAGCGAACGCGCGTTTCTCGAGACGAGACGCAAGAGCAAGAAAATCGCGGTACGCGGCATTTTTCCGGGGGCTCGGGTCGTGCGAGGGGTGGACTGGCAGTGGGAGGACCAGGATGGGGGCAACGGACGCAGAGGGAAGGTCCAGGAGATACAGGACTGGTCTGCCGCAAGTCCCAGATCAGCGGCGTACGTCGTGTGGGACAATGGCTCTAAAAATTTATACAGGGTGGGGTTTGAAGGGATGGCCGATTTGAAAGTTGTGAACGATGCTAAGGGGCAGAACGTGTACAGGGATCATCTGCCGTGTCTCGGGGAGCAAGGGCCGGGGCGTTCGGGGCCCCCGGGACTCAAAATCGGGGATCAAGTCAATGTTGATCTAGAATTGGAGATTGTCCAGAGTCTGCAACATGGACATGGGGGCTGGACTGACGGCATGTTCGAGTGTCTGAATGGGGTTGGGACTGTTGTTGGGATTGACGAGGACCATGATATTGTTGTCGCTTATAGTAGTGGGAACAGGTGGACTTTTAATCCCGCCGTTTTGACGAAAGTTGCGACTCCGACAAATTCAGTCGTATTTAATGAAACCCCACAACAACAATTTGCAGTCGGAGATATGGTCCAGATTTGCTCGGACATGGAACGCGTCAAAATGCTTCAAAGGGGGCATGGAGACTGGGCCGATGGAATGGCAGCTGTGAGTGTCAAATTTTTGCTATTTTTTTTAGATTTGGTTTAATTCTGTCGCCTTTTTTAGTTTTAATAATTCGTTATCGCCGACTTTTACAATTTTCAGACACTTGGAAAAATCGGCCACGTGCAGCAAATCTACAACGACAACGACCTCAAAGTTGAGGTCTGCAACACGACCTGGACCTACAACCCCCTCGCCGTCACCAAAGTGGCTAGCAAAGACGGCACAATGCACGGCACGACCAGTGGCGAGCGTCTTAGCGCCCTTCTCAAGAAACTTTTCGAGACCCACGTCTCAGGCGACGTCAATGAAGAACTTGTTAAATTTGCCGCTAACGGTGACGCTCAAAAATGCGAGGAAGTTCTCAAACAGAGTAACACGTCCGGGGCCGGCATTGGGCCGGACGTGAATGGGGTTTTCGCCGGGCATACGGCCCTGCAAGCTGCCAGTCAGAACGGTCATTTGGAAGTAATTACGGTGCTTTTGCGATTTCATGCCGATGTGGAGATTGAGGATAAGGACGGAGACAGGGCCGTACATCATGCGGCTTTCGGGGATGAACCGGCCGTCGTGCAGTTGTTGGCCCATGCCGGGGCTGATCTGAACGCGAGGAATAAGAGGAGACAGACAGCGTTGCACATCGGGGTCAATAAGGGGCATCTAGGGGTCGTGAAGATGTTGCTGGATTTGGGCTGTCATCCGAGTTTGCAGGTAAGTTGGGGTTTTTGGGTGGTGGCTTATTTATATTTAAATAATAATTTTGTTATTCCGCACTTTCTTAATCGCACAACATTAATGATTGTTTATTTAATTTTTGTAATGCATTTTTTTATATGGAAAATTTTCATCGGCTACGCAGTGGTTACGGTAAGTGCTGGTTTATAAGTTTTGGCATAATCGACTGATTAATTAGATTAGTTATAATCGATTAATAAAAAATTGTTTCTCGACTCAACCAACGCCGAATATTTTTCAAATTGGCTATTTGCGCTAATATTTACTCTGATAAGTCGTGATTTTCTACACTTCGCGTTTTCGTATCACATTAAAATTGCCATCTCCTTACAACCTTAATTTAATGGAAATTATAATTAATAATGGAGATAAGAAACGACAATTTTTTAATCAACAATGATAAGAAATGCTTGTACTTACATACAAAGGGGCTGCATGTCAAGAGACTCATTGTTTCACAGAAGCATTTCCAAGACTATTTCTTAGAGGGTCAATAGCGCACTAAAACCACCGACACCTCAACAACAAAACAAACATTTCCCACTTTGATAGTTTTACTGAAAACATCAGTTTAAAAGCGAGAGTTATTTCGAATTGTACACAACGTTTCACAAATTAATCATCACAATTACACCTTTTTGGAATCACACACACATAGCATTATCACTTTTCACAATTTATTTAAATAATTGTAAAAATAGTAATTAACAGCGTAATCGTACGTGCCGGACCAGATTTAGACTGACTCACTGTCGTGTCGCTTTCATCAAAAAACGGCACTATCTACAAAACACTTTTTCTATTTCGTAACAGTTTCGTTCGAGAAGGGCAGCATTTTTCAGCTACGTCATAGAAATTATTTGAATATAAACCGAAATTAATTTTAGCTAATGCGAATTTTGCATTGAATCTGTGTTATGGCGCTTGTTAATGTCGTAATTGTTTAGAGCTGAACGTTATGCCGAAGCGTTCTCAAATCTGTTTAAAGTTAATTGTTTTTTAATAACAAATAATTGGACTTGATAACTAAAAGTTTCATTAATAATGTCATAGGACGGTCCATAACTAAGCTTATTTTTATTCAAACTTAATTTTAAATAAACTAAAAACTGGTATCACATGTAAACTGAGCCGTAGATTTCACTGGAACAAACTGGTTTGCTCTAGGACTTTTGGTTGTCGAGTTATTTTTTTCAGTGAACAGCTGAAAATGCGTTTGAAAGAATTTAATTCCAGACTGTTATTCGCAAAATAATTAGTTTTTATTTTATTGCGCGAAAACAGTTATCATTTATCAGTCAGCTGTTTTGTGATATTAAAATTTCCACTTTAATTTGCATTATCCTGTTGAAAATATTCCGACTTTAATTAACTTAGTGCGTCTTCCTTTTTCTAATAAATGGCAGCGCTTTCGTCGTATTTTTACTCGTGTTTTCGGTTCCTCTAAGAAAGCTCCGGAAATCTAATAGGAGTATCTCGAGAGAGAGAATAGAATTAATAGCTTCATTTCGCAACAATGATAACAGGTAGCTATAAATTTAATATTCTCCGTGGCAAAACCGCGTTGCAAGATAAAACTGGTTGAAGCCGAGCACAATCTGTGATTTTACAATCCTTTCCTTAATTACGAACATCCCTTGGTAGATAATTTGGATTTTGTGTGTGGTGGAGTGTGTGTGCGCGCGGGCTTTGAAGAATGTACACAATCGGCGACACATAAATAGGATATTGTTGTGTTTTAACCATATCGTAGACAAACATTATCAGCAGATGTACCCCGAAAATACGGGATGAAAACATACACAAACCCCACACGTTTCAAAAGCAGAACACAATGGCGGAAATTGAAACGGGGAGATTTTAATTAGATATGAAAACACAGTCTGCACTGCCGTTATTGTTCCGTACACTAACGACGCCGTAATTCACCGAGGTCTCGAGGTCAAGTCGAACTGCATTCGCAATTAAAACCCTTGCATTATCATTTCTATTGCACGAAAAAACCAAATTCTCACACAACATTAAAGCATACATTCGAAAAATCACCGAGGGAAAATCTTTACGGTACCATTTCGGGATTTTTATTATTTCTCATTCGCGATTTATGGATATCACTACGGGATGAGCGCATCATTGTTAATGCTGATTTATGCACTTCGATGCCTGTGAAAACTTCCGCACTTTCGAGACGCTAATATTTAAACAAGCTGGGTACTCATAATTTTACAAATTTGATATATGGGCGTGTTACCTTTAGTGTAGCCCGAAATGTTAATTATTGTAGTTTCGAACATCTATTCTGGACGAAGTAAGAACCGGCTTTAACATTATTATGCCGAGGGAAATTGCCAAGGAAACAAAGCTCCGGTTGCATGCTATAATTTATGGATGATGGCAAATCCATGACCGTGGAAGTAATCCACAAGTGCATCTTTATTCGACGTCATGAAACAATAATCGGGGCTCATAAGCCAAGACATAAATCACACTCATTATTCCAAGTGCTGCGAAGTTTTTTTTGGGGATTTTCGTATTTTTCAGTTTTGTCTTCAAGATTGTGATTCTGCTAATAAATATTTTTACGCTGCCATTTTGCTGCTTTAGCCTAGCTATTAATTTAACGTGGCGGTTGTTTCGCTCCGAAATTCGTGTTTTGTATTCGGTAGTTTTGGTCCTAATTTGGATGTAAAATACGTTTCCGTTTCCGGTTTTAAAAACGCGTGCGTGTCAGAAATCGGGGGGTGTGACGGCGTGTGTCGTGTCACTTTTCGGGGGTTGTTTGTCAGAGCAAACAGTTTGCAACAGCAATAAATAACAACAATAGAATCGTCGGCTTAACCGCTTCCTGAACCAATAAAATCTAATGGCAATTTAACACGTCAAAATCGGATTTTTCCCTGCTTAGTAAAAAACGTTAAAACCGCCTTGCGGGGGTTGTTAAAAAATGTCCGCCGTTATTAGCATGAACTTTGCCACTTTGAAAGTAAAGTAATACAAGTTGAAGCTTTTTAACTTTGCCGAGCGTAAACTGACAGTAATTGATCGTTCAGCACTTGTAACTTACAAAAGCCAAAGTTGAACGTGTATACATTTTTTATCGTTTATAATAATTATCAATCAATGTGTCACGAGGGCAGGGGGGCGCTAAAAATCCGCGTGGCACGTTTTCGGGGGCGCAAATTATTGGTCGATTGCGCCAACTCGATTAGCGGATCTGGCGGGCCGGAGAGACGGCTGTGACAAACGAGGCACTAGATTTAATTCGATTAAAAGTTTGAAACGTTTGAGAGGGGCGGCTGTTTTTTTTAATAACACCTATGCTTGTATGTAAAGTGCTGATGTACGGAGGGTGGGGGCTGTAGTCGCCACCTGCAGGCCCACCTTCGATTGCCAAGTCGAAAAATAAAAAGGAAACGCAGACTCGGCAAAGGAACGTGAACGATTTAGGAATTGCCGCACCGAGGTATCGGGAAATGCTTGCGAAGGGGTAATTTTCAAAAATAGCCAAGGGGTGGGGCCGTTTCAGCGACTGAATGGTAAAACGGGGAGGGCAAGTATTGGGGATGCGCAAGCTGTAAATATGATAAGATAAAGTAATTATTTTTGAGTAGGTGGTACTACTTAATTTCCTTGAAAAATTACAGCAATTACCATCTAAATAAGAAAATTAGGTGCGCCGGGACGGACCTAAGATGGTTTCCGAATAACAGCTAGCAGAGCATTTATTATGTTATTAAAATATTTTTATATTTTTTGTGACAAAAATGTTATTGTATTATTTAGAAAACAATAATTTGTGACATTGAGAATGGTGGAAGCTGAGTGGTTTGTAATATTAATGCTGTGTTGAATCAAATTGAAATGTTTATTTATTTACTTGTTTTGCGAGATATATTTTCTTGAGTAATTTACATAAATTTTAATTAGATGATTAAAATTATCTGGTTCAATGAAGTTTCTACTGCTTGTTTTGTCTAAGAAAAAAGAGACGTTATTTATTTAATGTATTGAAGAAAATGCTAATTACATTCTTGTTTTAATGTAAAATCAATCGATATGGTGTATATCGCATGAACATAGAAATTTGTTTTTTTGGTAATCATTGAACATAAGTGGTTTGTTTAGGATGTATTAATTGTGATGTATTTCTGAAATGTGTCTAAATGCAACCAAAAATACAAATAACAATTACCTCTTGGTATTTTTAACCCACAATTGAATCACTTTGTATGTTGAAAAATGGTGGAGGCGCCGGGTTAGTCATGTGCGAGTGTTTGTATTAAAGGCTGCGCAACGCCTTAACGTTTGTTATATAAAACTTTGCTTTCGTTAATGCTAATTGTGCGAAATAAGTTAGAACTTGAGCCACTCCGTACATAATCTTCCCATTGTACGTAATCTTGAAGTTTGATGTCTGCAAGCGGCAATCCACAAGGGTGTCTTCCCGCCTCTTATCTAATTTCACGCAGACTGTACATTATTTTTTAAGACGATCCCAAGACGAGAGTTTGAGTAAATTAGAATTGTTTGTTTTTCATCTTGTTTCAGTGTTTTTTCCTCACTCTTAGTTCGACAAGTGTAGTTTTACGTCGCCAATCAAGCGCTATATAGAGCGGAAACTTGTTAATTTTCTGTATGGAGGTTTTCGCTTCGGTAACAAAGAGACCCCCTCCGGCCGTGCGGTGCAACTTTTCGTTTTCTAGGCGAAAAGCTAAAAACGTTAAACACCGTCGTCGGGTGATACTCTTCCAATACAACAAACGACGGGAAGTAACTGTGTAAATTAAGTCTGAAACAATGGTGTTGTTTGTGCTATATTAATTATGAGGTCTTTGTTCAAGTCGGTGGGCGTAATCCTCGACTATGGCATTGTGTTAAGAACAAACAGAGCGTGTGTGGGTCACAATAAGCCGATACGGTCCATTAGCCGCCGTTATTCGAAGGAGGTGTGATTTTGATTTAATTAATAACCTACGAACAGCCGGTTTAGGAGGACTGGCTCTGTAGCGACTAAAGAGAATTGATTCATATTTATAATGAAGCGATGTTTAACAGAGAGATGCTCCAGGCTCTTGGTGTGCTACTGCGGTGGCTTTAGAGCGAAATTGTTCGATAAATTACAGTCGCTAGAGTGGCTAAAAGGTGGCGCTAGCCCGAGTCTCTCTGTATATAGCTAGCTTGATTTTTATTCCGCAAGTATAGAAATATTCTTTTTGGGTGTATTTTAAAGAGAATTGGCCTATTTGAAATTCTGAAGCGTCCACGGCAAACTTTTTGTTGAGCGCAACTTGAAATTCGTTTTTTATTCGCCAATAAAGCCGTCGAAAATTCTTCAAGTCGTGCGCTTAAATAAATGTCGTTTTTTGCTGTGTCACAATTAGAGGGATGGTCTCAGAGTGTTATTTGGTAAATGGTTGTGTCACTATGAAATATACAATTTTTTTGGTCGATATTATTTAGCTCGCTTACACAACAAAATGAAATATGTCTTTGGTTGTGTTTTTTGCAGTTTGCGAGGCGATCGCCTAATTACAATCGTCGCTCGTAACTCATACGTTTTGCGTTTAGATGGCGCAATAGCGTCGCGACATAATTAGCTTCAGCTGCAGACGCTGATTGTGGATTTATGTTCCTTATGTACATGGAGTAGAGTCTTATCGTATTGTTGACGCTCTGTTGTCTATCGTCATTGCATAATAAGTCGAGCTTTATTGGGTTATAGATCATTGCTCGGGGGAAAGATGGTTTCTGTAGGGTTTTTCTATCGTTCTCTGGATATAATTGTGCCGTTTCCAAGCAGGTTACGTAAACACTATTAATCCAGTAAGGAACTAGAAACAATTTAGCCGGACGTTTTGAGTTAGAGCGGTTCTCTGGCTCATTCATCCCTTACCCAATAAGTAATATTTTACGGATGGGGGAGATTAATACCGGGAGGTGTTATGAGAGCTTACCGTTTCACGTATTACCCTGTAATAAATGGAACGGTATCTGTAACGTCTAAGTGTGGCGTTTTGTCAATATCTCTCCTCTATCACGATTGTGTTGTTATTAAAGTTGGGTTCTTTCACTCTAGTCGGGGGTAAAAGTGAAGCGTAACGCCGCAACCAGACGTAATTCACAAACTTTCAGATTCCCCTCAACGGCTTAGGGGATTTAAGTAATTGTTGATGCCTTGGAGTTTGTGTTATTGCGGTTTCGGGCGTTCTTCGGAGATAGACTAGAATATAACACATTTGGAGTGTAACGAACCTACTTATACGTTAATTACTGGAAATACGTTCGTTTTAATAAGACAACATCCCCGAGGGATGTCGTTTCTGCCGCCGTGCACGACGACGCCGGCTTTTAATTTAGTCCTCTCGCATACAAGGTGTGTGTAAAAGCGGCGATGCTTGGAATTCGTATGTGTGTTTGTTGTACGGTTAATGGCGTCATATGCATCCGGAAATGTATGCGGAAACTTTGCGATATCGGACGTTTAGCTCCACGTTAAAGTGCTCCACGGTTATTTAATAAATTCATTGGGTATTGCAGTAAGTTAGAGGATGCGATGTTCGGGTAATAATTTCGTTTGAAAACGTGGCCATAACGGTGGCATTAATTCACATTAACGTCTAGCTAAATCACGGTTATGGGCCGAACAATTCGCCGCAGTTTCGCACAAATGCACTTTTTAAAATACACCCAGCGCCGGGGATAATTCCGATACGAGTTATTGGAAGCGGACAACTTGCACGATAACACTGTTTTTCCGTACCGTTCTCGACACAGATATTTGCGACCCTAATGGCCAGGTAATTAGTCGGGGATCGAGCGGGGAGTGCTGCCTTTGGGCCGAAAAAGCGCCGCAAAAAAGCCATAAAGCGTCGTCGGTAACGAAAGCCCCATTAGGGCGTACCATCGTCGGTGTCATGAAGCGCTTTCGTTTCGGAAGCTGTCAGTGGCAGTTTCGAAGAAGTCGCAAGTAATATAATTCATGCGACATGTACACTATAATGTAGGAGAGATTCGGCTCTCGCGAAAACAGGTCATTACCGAAGTTGGTGCAGACAATCATAACTTACGCTAAATTATAAGCACCGGATTACTAACAAGGATTTGTACCCCTGTTGTCGTGAACTCGCGCCCCGAGAAAATATTTCACGCGAAACTTGAAAACTCTCAGCGTATCGCAAATAAAACGAACGTTCTAGATTTAGGATATTGCTCGTTCTGTGTTTACACATACATGTAACGTCGATTCCCTTGGCGGCTTTAAATTCGAGCCGAAACGATGCAAATTCCTTAATTGCCCTAATTTCGCAAAAATTATTTATGGCCGGGTCGCGATGGACGGGTGGGAGACATTACTCCGGTGCAGAGGAGTTATTTTTGGCGCCGTGATCAATCAAAAACGTCGAGATTTAATGAAAGAACAGATTAGGAGTTGTCGCGGAAAGGAGTGACGTTTTCGATCTGTTCGATGTGCACATCGCAAAAAATCTTCATGTAGTGAACGTTTCAACGGAGCCGACATTTATGATACATCAATTTAAATTTCGGTTCGGCACATGTCGATATTTCGATACATCAGGGGCTCTCTCCAAATCATAGGTCAGATGAAAGTCTCACTTTGCATCCGGATTTGGTTAATTTTTTCGTGCCGAGGATTTGAATTGCAAAGCGAAGCGACCGGATTTCGGCGTTTTCTAAGTCCGGTGTGTTCCGGACAAAGGATAATAATAGCTGACACGCCACACGAGAGATTTGCGACGTTTTTCGCTAAATGCATTCAAACGAAACAAAAGCGGTTTCAGAAAGGAAGAGCGGTTTTGTGCGCGATAATTGTACAGTGTGCTACAAGAGAGATCAAATCGGACAGTTCTAACGCCATTATCGTGTCGCAAATTCCCTCGACTATTTTGCACATCATAATAAATACGGGGGTGCTGGTGTAATTTGTGACGTTTCTGGTAAAGCACAAACGTAATATCGTTAGTGTCAATATAAAATACGAGTCTAATCCGAAAAGTGACTTATGGGAAAAAGTTCCGCAATTGTCTCCCGAGGCAACTACGGTTCCGGGTGCAGATTTTCCTAATTTTTCACGTTAAAAAGAACGGCGAAGGAGGAGGAAAAAAAGATTGTTATCTTGTTTTAATGTCGTGCCCTCTTCGCGCGCGTCTGATTTGTGAACCAGGTTAATAGGGTGTTAAGTGATAAAAGTGCACGGTGAATTTTATTTTCCGCCAGCGGTTATAACGCAACCTATGAGAAGAGACATTCTCAAAGTTGGCAAATGCGAAGGCGGCGTCTTTTGTGATTTAACAAATTTTTAATGAGCAAGGTGACAGGTTTTTTTCTTCGGCGGTTTTCTACAATTGCAGCAAATTCAAATTAAACTTTGTTATCCCGCTTGTTAACGGTATTCGCATTGTATTAGTCTTCGGAGCGGCGCAAAATAAATAAACACAAAGTTACCCAGACTCTTTATTATTCTGCTCCCGCTAAATAGGAGAAAAAAATTGGAACGAACCGAAAAACGGCATAATTACTGTTTTACAATATGTTAATAACAATGACCCAAAAGCCACACTTGGTACTTCTTGAATCATAAAGTTTTGATTACGTTTTAGTCGTAAACGAAGAAAGGTGACAAAAAATATGTATGTGACGCATTGTTAGAAGGGGCAAGTGTTTTATTAATGTCTTTTCCTGGGTTAACGTCGTTCGTGTTAGGGTTTTGATGTCGGGTTTGGCTTTTTTGCGTGAAAATTGATTTTGCTTGGGCCTGTTGTAAACGAGAAGTTTGGTTGTTTTATGCCGAATTTTTAATATTGGCATGGCTTCGCTCGGCCGCTTGGTATTTCTTTGGATTTTATTTTTCCCACTTCACATTATCGGGAGCTAATAAATTATACGTGCAAATCTATTAAAACGCGGAAGCTTACGATCGGGCTTAACTAAAAGTATATTGAAGGCGAATATTTGGGAAATATTACGGAGGAGGCGATATTGAAATTCGTCTGGTTATTTTACGAGCCGGCGAATCGAGTGGATAAGTTTGGGAAAAGGGCAATTTTATAGTTGGTTTTATTGTGGGTCGTGTCGTTAAGTGACGCGGTGTTTTAATTTATATTAATATCTTGACGAACGCCGGTGAGTGGAGGAAAGGGGTTGTTTGTAGGAAGAGTGACGGTCGTAAAAGCGGCCGTATAACAATCGTCGAGGAAGCTTTTTGGTACATTTGTGCAAGTTGACAATTTTATGGCGAGTTTCCTTTCACCGTAGCGAGCATAAATTGGAGCAGGAATTCGGTGCAGCTGGCGCCTGAAAAAGAATCCAGAAGGACATAGCAGGTGGACTCGTAAAGAAAAGTGCACGAGTTGAACGGCGTATTTCATCTCCACGTTAGGGAAGGAGAGACCGAGAGCGAACTCCTGGATTGACATAGTCATTTGCTAATCCAGACTGGATTTCCATGTTCAAATTTACCGTCAGCGCAAGGATATGATTCATGATATTGCATTGTATTATGCAAACGATAAAAGTTAACATGTCGGACGAATCGTAAAATAAATCAGTTGATATATCCAAAACTAGAAATACATTTGCCAGGAGGGAAAATAAACGAGCCCAAAGGATAAATCACTCGACGAAAATAATTTATTTCGACTTTATCGCGTTTCAAAAGGCACTCATCTCGACTCGTACTCGTCCGAGTTTATGGCGCGACGTCTCTCCAGAGGACGACGGAGAAGTCGCGGGTGTTAAATTAATTTTTAATTAAGATTTATTCAGGATGGTCGTCATTACGACAACTAACTAATAAGAACAGCAAGAGCGGGAGGCGGAGATCCGGAACTTTTAAACGAAACGGAATTACAATGATGACTATGCACTAATGTTTCCGAGTTGCCTGGATGTGACTTTAGCTATGCGAAAACTTTTACCCTTAATAATTAGTTTGCGATTTGACCTTTTTTATCAGTGAACTGTGAAGGGAAAAAAATTTAATTATTTTATTTTTAGTACATGAAATTATGTAGCCACAAAAAATTGTTTACCCATGCTTTGTTCTAAAATTCCATTGTCTTTAAAAAAGTGAATGTACGACCTTAATTTTGTTTTGGTTTTAATTATGTGAACGCTTTTTCTCTGATTTGGTCTAAAATAAATTTATTTTGAAATTTTTATATCTGTATTTTCCCCCGACATAAAATTTTATTCGAGAAAATGATTGCACCAGTCAGACTCTATTTTATTATATTTCAACAGTAAAAGTTCTTGCTGCACTGATTATTATTTCTCGTCATTGCGGTAAAAATACCAATTATACAATTCTATTAAAAGCTTTGCGTTAATAATGGATTCAGGTCGTATTTCCCCGATACCACCAGTTCTTGCATATTGATTCAAATGACAGCTGTATTGCCCGAAGCGGGTTAGTTAATATAGTTTTACGTCGAGTTTTCGCCTTATTTCATCAGTTATTTGTAACCAGCAGTTAGTGTCTAGTCTCGTGTCATATTTGCATGTTACAAAGGGGGAAATAACGTTTTGTAGCAACCGTCGAATAGATCAATTCCATTTCGTCTCTGTTCTCTGCATAATAAACAGAACAGTTGACAATATGTCATACATCGATGTGTACCTATCTCCCACACATATTTGCCTCGATCAAACAAGGAAAAAATCCAGCTACTTGCAAATTCATGGAATTTCTAACTATCGGTTTCTTGGTCTTGACGTTGTTTATTTTCGTGCTGCAGCTTAATTTTTCTTAAAGGCTTCTTATCAGTTGATTATAAAAAAGGGTCCTAGGCGCACGATGAAATCTTAATTGAAAATTGCTTACAAGACGCCTCTGTTTTCATATATTTTTATAACCCGGAGAGAGCAGATATGTTAATGAAGACACTCGCGAAAATTACGGCGAGAAAGACGCCCCTATATAACATTGGCTTAGAGCCGGTGGATGTTTCTACATTGCTATTTCTTGAATTATTCAACTTGTCATACTTTACGGCGTTGCTCTCTTATAAGATTTAGAAACGGCAAACGCGACGTTTCTCTCAGGAGATTTTTACGAGGCAAAGTTTTTCTAAGGACGTAAAAGATGATTCGGCTTAATTCCAGGCGAGGTCTTTAAGTGTATCATAGGTTTTTTCGCGGGACCATCGTAATGAGTTTTGATTAATTCGAAATTACTTTTCAAAGAATTTCCATTTAAATATCGCGCTAACGCCAGGAGCTCTTCAAATTTAGCGATTATCATGCCTTGTTGGATATTAAAGTAGTTAACATTAGCTGTGTTCGCGGCTCCTAACGAACTCGGATCACTAAAATACAGGCATAAATTCTCTTTATTACCATTACTTATTAAACATTTCCCTTTTAATAACACTCCACGCGAATGAAAATTACAAAGAAAACGGCGACCCGAATTGCTCCGGACGCCCTTTTCAATCACAATTATTATTAAGATATCCTCGCCGGCACTCCCTCGGATCCGACGCCGTTTAATTTTATTTTAAAAAGGGACGGGAATCGGAAACTTTGACAATTGAAGGAGATGGGAACGAGTTTGCCGCCAGATTCATATTAACATTCTTGCACAACACTTAAGCAAACATTTCCGGTTGTTTGCACGAAGGAGATTGCCGGGAGTTAAGTCGAGCATGTGGCTTTTGGGCGAACACAACATATTATGGCTTGCTGCAGCGCGAGCGCTTTGTCGATTTAAAAAATTGCCCGCACAACTAAAAGTAATCACTTTTAGTAAAGCGATTTTAAATCTGCTAGAACAGAAGGGCAATAAAAGGGAGCACGCATTAATTTGGAGATTTGGAGGAAGGTCGATAATGCTGTCGGGATTTCGGTTATTTTTTACTTTTCTTAATTCTGGCAGTGGAACGTGCAACAATTCACAGACTTGTAAAATTGATGGTCGAGTTTAAACCCGATCTAAAGTGAATTAAGCGGCGGGATCTCCATGGAGTGCAGCCATAACTTACCAGAAGACAATGTTACGAAGTTTCGTTCCCAAGAAAATCCATTTGCGTATTCTGCTTATATTACCCGGATGCCGTCTCTGGTAAAGTGCGAATATATCGCCGAAACTTTATAAAACATGGTCGGGTTCAGCGGCGCGTCGCGAAAATAAATGCGCTTTTCGAAAAAAGCGCAACAGTGTTAATAAAGTTTAGTTTGTTAATTCGTAGTTGCGCTCTGAGAATTATGAGATGCACAATTCCGTCAGTTATGGCATTATCTCCGTCCGCTTCATTAATGTCGCTCGACAATTGTCCTTTTTACTGCCCGTCAACCATAAAATTAAACGAACGGTCTGCACTTAACATGCTCACCGTTGGTAATTGCTGGCCGGCCGTTACGCCAAGCCTTGTCACATAAAGAAAACTTACAGCGCGAATTTTCCAACTTAGCAACTTTAGTCAGAAGGACTCCACCTGTGCCTGCGCCATTATACGCGAAAAACGTGCATTTTCCAAGGGCTTTGGAATGCGAATAGTACCGACCTCACGAACAATGGCAATTCAAATGGGATAAGGAAAGTGTGTGGAAGCTGGAAATGCGCCACGATGTGTTGTAAATTTAGAGTTTAAAAATCGCTTTTGCGATTAATTTGTGGCAGAGTCGTTAGGTGAAGCGTCGGCGAAAAACCACTTAGGTACAGAGCACACATAACCGGAACTTTCCCCCCAGGCAAACTCTCGACAATAAGGCTGTAGTGGTCCTCGGCGAAAGGAGAAATTGTTAAATAGACCGAAGCAAAAAAGTTCTCGGAGTTAATTATTCCCTACAATAACGTCTAACGTACTTAATTAAAGGAACAATCGTATTTATTCAAAGACTTCTCTGCGTCTCATCCTACGCTAACGTGGCATTTGTATTCAGGCGTCTGCGAAAAAAACAACCTCCAGATTTACGCGACAAAAGGAAGCCTACTATGCTAATGCCCCTATAATTATCATTAGTGAGAAAGCTGTTTTGAAATTTGCGAAATTTGAAAAAAGGAGAATCACACTCCGGTGGACTGTTTGTAATTAATTATCCCTATTTCAGAATTTGTAATTTGAGGAAAATGGGGATTAAAAAGTGTTACACAGTCAAATGGTAATTAAACATCGGATGCTAAGCATCTGTTTGCTTAAAAGCTTAATTGCTCTCAGTGTGCAAATAGTCACATACGACGCAACTGTAAACAGAGTTCTTGTTCGTGCATCGAGCTTAATGCACGTTGGATTGGATAAATATGGATGTAAGACGAACAAAACTGTTAATCAAATTAAGTTGTTCCGTTCTTTGATGAAAGACTGCTGATGCCGTTCTTGTTCCTATCTCAACCACTTGGAAACAGGATGCTGGGAGCGGGTGGATTGTATTTGTTTTTAATTAGCCTCGGGCCCAACGCACGACACAAGTTTGATGTATATAACGAACGTAATCCTGGAGGCCTCCAGGAAACATAGAAAGTGACTTGTGATGAGGTCTGTGTTCCGGAATTGAATAGTTCCGTGAATATTTAAGTTTTGTTTGTGATTTTATTGTGGACGGAATATGTAACTGCAAACGCCGGTAGCGAGAAGTTTTCCACGGGTTACAAGTCCCGAAAGGGTCGAGCGGTCAGTGGATGATCCTCTTGAAGCGTTTTCTTCAAGGGCGGCCAATTGCTTACACAGATCATGGGTAAACACACGGCAAAGTACAGTGTTGACGTTGGGACCCTGATTCAATTTGGGATTTAAAATTTGCTGCTCTGCGGATGGTTACGCAGGTCCCATTTCATACAGAGCCCATAAAACGCTTGATTTTCCCGAGCTCGATAAGCTAATCTAACTTTACGACAAGTTCGAAAAGATGAAAAATATTTTCGGAGATTAATTTTTTTCTTGAGTGACGCTGGAACACAATTCGCGAATTATACGTTCCATGAGCCGGATTAGAAAAAAGTGCCTCGAACAAGTCATAACAACGGCAATGATAATAAAATGCGAAATTCCGAATCGGTCGTAAAGCGATATTGTCAACCGATAAACAAACAATTTATGCCGTGGACCCGGTCATAGAGTCGATAATCGCACCTTTTAAATAATTTCTGGGCTCTAAAATGCCCGGCCCGACCCTCAAGAAGGATTATCGTAAAACGTGTCGCCCGGGGTGGCATCGTGTGGGCGCCATAAAGGGATAGGTGGAGGCCGTATCCTAAGATTGCGGAGGTTTAAATTAAAATCGGAGCGAAGATTCGAACTAAAGAGTAATTGAGTTTCGATGTTCTGCATCTCTCCCTCATTTCGGACGGGAGAGCGCACTCGGAATGATAAGATACATTATCCCTTCAGTAAGAAACGCGACTCAGCTAAATAATTGCGCAGTAAAAAGATCCGAGATAACATAAAACATACGTTCTTCTGGCATGGAAGCCGACGTTGCGCGGAATCGATAAATCGCATCCGAAATAACGAATGCCAGCAGTCCTTCGGCTGGTAATTTACGCCGAATTATGAAATTTTCTCCAAGAAGGGAGATTTATGGCGGTGGCTGCGACGTTCTGCGGAAACCAGAAAGTTTTTAGACCAAGTATCGATGATCGGCTTAGACCGGCTTCGGAACTAAAGGAGGAGTTAACCAAACTCGAGGGAGAAACCCCAAGTCGTTAATTGTTGCAAAGTGTTTATATCTATGCAAGTTTTATGAAATATTTTTGTTTTGCTCTGTTCGGTTATGGTACGAACTAGGCGAACTACCATAACGACTGGCCGGCGCCTGTCCGCCAAAGCCGAAAACTTTTTTAATTGACCCACGCTACATATTATCACCGGCCACGTAAACATAAAACCCCAAATACGTTGTTCCTTTTTCCCTCGTTCATGATTTCGTTACAAGTCTTGTCCTTTGTGTAGGTATTTTTTAACCGCCCCAAGTTGAATAAAAATGAATTGGTCAGTCAGTTGACTCAATAATGGGGCTCCAATGACGAATGTGTTGTTTGCTCGGCGAGGAAATATCGCAGTGACTATTTTATTTCATTTTTGGGCGCAACAAATCACCGGAGGAGACATAAATAGAAGAAATCTATCTGAGACTTGGGGATTGAAATTGTTGTGAGTTGTTGCCGTATTAAAATAACTGCCGATGCTTTGTATCCTCGAATTGGCCGGTAATTGGAGATTTCGCTGGCCGGATAATGGCGTGCGATATCGTTAAATGTACCGAGAGATTTGACGCCGTAAAGTTTGAATGTTACACAACAGGAGCGTCGAAGATCGGGCGGACTAACCGCGATCACGCTCCGTTACAGATATTTTAAGTGAACCGGAGCTCAACGGGATAAATTAAATGAGATTTGCGTGTTGGTGGTTGGAGCCGTGCATCGACTTAACTTGTATGCCGATCGAATGGGACACAGTCGAACTGAACTAATTGAAAGCAGCGACTGCTGATGGGGTGGAATGGAACGAGAAGCGGCTTGAAGGTGGATGGAGGGGTGTTGCAGTTTAATCGTTCGTTATCTACTAATGACGGCGATTTAGGAGTACTGGCTTAAGGAGAAAAAACAAAAAGAAGGCCATTAACAAGATGGAAAGCTGAATTTTAAGTCGGGAGGGGAACCGACGCTACCACAATGACGGAAGATTTGAGATGCACGCCGATTGATTGGGATTCTTGAATGCATGATCGGATGAGAGGTCATAAAAATGCAATCGTTGGAAGAATCAGAATGTGAATTTGAGCCTCTGCGCTGGATATATTCAATTCGCATTATTTATTCGGCGGTATGGATCGGAATCCTCTTGAATAACGGCAGTTTGAACGTTTCTCTTTTTGTGTCGTAATCCAATCCCAAAATCAAACACTCGCTAATGGGCGACAAGACGAAGCATCGTCCAATTAATCGCGCCGTTTTTTGCATCGGCGTTAGTTTATTCCGTATTATTGTCAGATACAGCACCAGCTCCTCTTAGTGTTGGGGCCATTAATTCTTTTGCAAACATTTTGGGGACTTACTGAGGAAAAAAAAATATCGTAGCCTGCATGTTTGAAAATCTGTTGTGTCGTCGTGAAGGACGTTTCATTAGCAAGTTAAACAGAGTCGAATCTTATTTTCTAGTTCATTAAAAGAACAGCCCGGGTTTGAAAAGGAACGAAATGATAGGAGCGGTGCAATCTATTATGCGCGAGAGGCATGAGGGAAATATTTAAAATTGCGCATCGAACATGCGATCAATCTTCGTTTTGTTACAAGGGAAAAAGTTGAATTTGAAAGCTCAACTATTTAGGAATTGAGGAGTAATCACGCGGATGATTCGCAGGAATTTGATGTGATGGTGAAACCATGACGTTCCATCTAGGGGAAGAGGCACTTGCAGGTGAACGTCAACTAACCGTGAAATTGTTGGAAAAGGGCTCGATTTTCCGGCGGCCGGGATATGTTTATTCATCGAATAAAACAGCTATCGTTAATTGCCGGGTTGATTCTTGGGCCGGTGGCTTTTTGTGTTTGCTGTTGCGCGAGTAATTATACGCGACTCGTTGATGCCCTGGAGGGTTGAGGGAATTCAACCCAGCGGCGTTGAATTTATGGCTGTTGTTGATATTGACTCAAGTTACTAGCACGGAGCGAGTACATTTTTGACAGTAACGTATAGCTTCTTATATGGATTAAAAAGTACACAAACAAACTTAAATCGCGGCATAAATCACGAGACTACGCAACGAGGTCGGACTTGGCCACGAGCGAACAAACGGAACACAATCACACCCCTGCAATAATTCAAAGCTTACGGCGGTGTCACGGCTCCGGTTTAATAATTCCGGGTGGAGAAAATCACCTGAATTTTTAAAACGTCGCATGTGTCCTCCGTCGCGACGACGACGCCGCACGTCGCGACCTCATTTATCCGACTTTAATAGTCACTTTGCACACACACATGCCGATGCATCACGAACCGATGTGTCCGTCCGGCTTAACCGTTTCGGTTACCAGAGGGGAAAAAGAAAAATGCCAGGGACGTGCTCGTGTGTGTTTAATGCTGACGTTATGCACGAGGAATACGTTGCACTAGAACGCACCGGCGGACGTCTGATTCATGACGTAGTTTCCACTTTTGTGAGCCCCCTGTGAAGCGAGACGTCTACGGACGTGCACAACGTACCCCTCGGTCCTTACCTTGAAATAAATGCGCCAGCAACGACGTGAGTGCTTCGAACAGGACGTGATTTTGGCGACGGAGACATGACGAAACTGATTCGCATTCGAGCGTGTGTTATGACGATTATAAAGGGGGATGTTTGCCATAACAAGACCCAGACGTGAGGCCACCGAAGAAAAATATTACAAATGTGAAGAGATACGAAATTCTGCTTTTTATGGGCTTCCACTTCAACGCAGGAAGGTCCTGACACGAACTATTCCCATCAAAAAAATAAACCACAATTTAATTTCATCAATTAGTTTTGGCAAGAATAAGTAAATAATTTGGCTGAAATGTTGTCATTTGCTAATGAAATGAACGCCCTTAGGAGCTTTAATCTGTTGAATGTGTTGGTGTGTAATGATTATTAAGGTTCAAAGCCTAAAAATAAACAAATAACAAAGGCAATAATTTAAAAGTTAATCTTTGTGACGTTTTGTTTAATTTGTGGAAGTTACACGATTAAGGCACGAATATGTCGAGCTGGCCGTTCATTAAAATTTTAACGTTAAACACGACCATATTAGCATACAAACTTTGTCGATTTATATTATAATTAATATAAAGTGGCTAGTCTAATGATTATGTAGCCGTCGTGTAACATAATTTGGCTAAAAGTTCTAGCGCGCCGAAAAAAATTAACGAATTAAAATACCCCGAGCGCAATGCATTGCGATATAAAAACGTTAAAACCTCCGCGAAATGACCATTAAAACAATTATTATAATCCTCGAATAAACTCCGTCAAAGTCTGGGGATAAGCTCCGAGTCGCCCGATTTGGAGCTTTCTCTGGAAAATGACGTTTTTACGGTCCACTTAATTTGGCGAATCCGTTTGAAAATTTCGATGGCCCAATCACCGAATTTTGATTTGACGCCGAAAACAAGCAAAAAACGCGTCAAAATGTAGCTATAATGCGTCCGGGTGGCTGTAAAAAGTTACGATTTTTTCAGCTAAATAAATTAGGCCCTGGCGGAGGAAGATATCAAGCAACGAAAAATAAAAATATATCCTCGAAAAACAACATTAATTCGGATCGTTTCAGCTGCGCCGGCGACATAAATTTGTCGTGTGTGTCGCAACAGGGGCGGCACTCGAGGGGTTAACACTTTATAATAATAATTTATTCGCGTCACGTGTGGGTTTTTAATTTCGGGCGATCGCCGCCGCTGTGTTGTTTGTCGTCGTCTAATTTCGCTGTAATTTAACATGAGGACGGAAGACGTGTTGTATTCGCATCTCGGATGGTTAGTGTCGTAATGTGGGCGGCGGGAGGGGACTTGCGAAGACTTAGGTCGGCGGAGGTCTTGATGAGCGTCCGCAGGGCACGGAGTGGCTTTATGGTGCTCCAGAGACGCGTTATGACGCCGGGCCACGATGACACCTCTCCGTCACTTCGCAGTTTATGTCTGCGGCACTCAACCTATCTTTCTGTTTTTACTTTCCGCGATTTATTACGGCTCTCTATCGGGTTATGCTGGAAGGGTTTCGCCGGAATTTTGGATTTAGAGCAGTTGATCGTTTGGGGCACAGGGGAGAATTCAGCTTAGCTTGCCACTTGCCTCGAAAGTAACGGTAAACTAGCAAAAGGCCAGGAAGCATTAAGGACATCATTTTTGCGTTCGATTCAGTTGTGTTTTTTATTTTACCGGAATAAGGCGTCAGCGCTTTGTGTTGGTTTCACCTTGAGCGCCGCCTCTGGTGTAGTTATCTTCCTTGTTATAGCCGGAGCAAATTATCCGCACTAATGAATTGTTTTCTGACTTACTCCCCGACTAACTTTCATCATAGTTTACCTACTATCTTTGCCTCCACGTGTTATTAAGTTAATCCATAAATTAATGACGTCATAACTTTAAACTGCCACACTTAGTGTATCATTCATGTTTCCACTTGTAAAAGTAATTTTGGGCTCCCGGTCTCCAACTGCAGTTAACTGCTAACTTCTCGGCTAACTCGCACTTGGTATTATCTCAATGCGAGCATGATGGAATTACGAACTCGCATTCGAGAGATTTAAAGCCGCCGTCACGCGTCGTTCAATTTTGAAATTTTTGCGGGTGGAAAGTCTCGATCGCGATTGCATTTGCTTTTGTCTCATCGAATGAGAATTCCAGCATTGAGATAAACATGCTCGAGTTGCGTTGTCGTGTGTTTCTAGTTTTAATACGAGTTGAAACTAATAGGTAATGCGGTCGGCGGGAAATTTCATCTTGAACACCTGAGGAATGTTGATTGCGGTTTCGATTTGGATCAGACAATAATTTCGAGCGGGGCTTCTTTACTCAGCGAGCCAAACTCGGGTTTTGCTCGTAGATTAAAATAAATCCATTTAGGGTGTTCTTAATAAAAGGGGATACTATCAACGGGACAGTTTTATAGTGGCCAGACAACGTAAACCGCATTAAGAGGAAATGTTACGGTCTCTACTGAAGCTCGGCTCTTTCCAGAGATGGGGTCGCTGCGAATTGCGCTCCGGTGGAAAAAAAACGCTTTTAAATTGATAATGGTGCATAAAAGTAATTAGGTAGCGTTCCAGTTGAATAAGGGTGGAGGGAAAGATGGATCTTGGCCGGTGCCGTATTTAAACCCAAACTTATTGATTCAGAAAGCGGCTTATGAATTTCCGAGCAATTTCGCCTGGAATGGGATTTTGTTTCATGTGTGCATAGATGGGATTTAGTAAACGTAAAGTAATGTTTTTGCTCCCGTTTCAGTTTTTGTGAGAAATTAGTCGGAGCGGAAGCAATCAGTGGCGTCGTCTTTTTAAATCGAGTCATAAATCTGAAATTTCAATTAATTTCGCCAATTGCGAAATAATCGAGGCAAACACACTCCGAGCGTGTAATTTTCCAGGTCACTAGGCTCAGGTTGAAAGGGCGATTGTGGTGCTTTGGAAGTCTGGGAAGTAGTATTTAAAGTCGAGGAGGCACTGTGACGGCATAAGTTTAATTATGGAAAATTTGGGTTTGATTGTGCATTTGGCCAAGATATGTGTACGTGTGAATTGTTGAAATTGAGTCGTTTCTGGTGGACTCGCGATATTTCGGTGAATGGCGCCGAGATAACGATACATAAACGGAGTGAGTGAGGCAATTAAGAAGCTCGGAATGACAATTGGTTGAAGAGGAGTCTCGGGAAGAATAGCTGCGAGCACCGCCCTTGCACACAGAAGACAATTTTGCGAGTTGCCAACATACACAACACACAATATAATTCCGGGGAAAGTGTAGTGGAAGTCCCTGATCCTTTTGAAAACAGCCGGAATAATGGCGTTTCTCATTTATACCTAGAGCTATTATCTAAACGCGTGTGTGTACACATAGGAGATTATCAGAAGGCGGGATCAAGCCCGAGATTTAGGAACAAAGAATCGGGACTTTCTCCCAAATAAAAATAACAAACGAGACTCTTAGGTGCCGTAAAAAGTACTCATAATGGCACAGGCGCTATCAGTTTAATTGCTGTTTTACTGATTTTATAAACTCACTTAACGATATGTCATAAGAATGTAACTGCTCCGGCCGCGTTAAGGGAAAATATTATGGCAATAAAAGAAAAGCCCGGAGAGATATCGGATATTTTATGTCCGCATGATAACCTCATCGGCCGCCGTTTAATTTCAATCTATTTTAATTAGCGCGAATCGGTGTTTTGTCGGGCTTTCGTCGCAAGTTTAATTGAAGGCCGTCCCTTATCTTCGTCCAACTTATGAGTCTTCCGGTTTAAGCTCGCCCCATGAAACTTTAGGTGTGCACGGTCCGAAAACGAATAAATGCGAAACAATGGCGAAGGTAATCTCATAAGAGCGAAATGGCGCTGAAAGACCGCACAGCAAATCAGATAACAAACAAGCCGAAAACAATAATTGGCAGCACGTAATCCGTGCCCAATTAGGCCTGTGATCGACTGGAACAGGGCCGGGGCGGAGCCCCGCGTTTCGCCCCGTCACAATCTATCACAGTCGCTACATGACGAAAAAATCGATCTTGCTAATATGCAATTACACAGATTACGTTTCGGTGTTCGACGGGAGAATTAATCGGAGGCAAAGGTGGAGAGAGAAAAATTTGCGAGAGGAAAGTCTGGCAGGCATCACGTCGATGCGGGCCTCCGGTAATTGTCATTTTGAACTTTCCTATCCGCTGCAGCGCAATTCAATGGACCAAGTTTTGGGAAAGTTTGCCGGCGGGACCTTCTAAGAATGAATTTACACAGCCACCAGCTGAACTGATGTAGTTTGTACTTTGGAAACCAACTTTTAAACGGGATACCTTGGCCGCGAACAGACTTCACAACAAGGATTTTCGACCGGATTTTTTTTTCCAGGTTCATACGAACATAAATCAATCTTTTGCTTTTTGATATTCGCATATAAACATGTGCCGGGTCACTAAATTGCTTTTTTATAAACGGGAGCAACGCTCATGGTGTGTATGTTCGTTCTAGGCAATTTCGGGGAGGATTTGTTGCCGTTAGGGGGGATTAACGATGCTCAGTTACCGGACGAAACGCACGGAAATTTGTATTGAATTTATGCCACATTGGCTATTTGCGATCACAAAGCACGGGCTTGTTTTGGGGCCGAGCTGGGTAGGGTCAGGCCGGGACAGGGGCCCCACGGGAAAAGTGCTAAAAACTAATCGCAAGAATAATTTAAAACTTGTACCGAGCTCATTTCAATAAAACACATATTGTATTCTCCTTCGATTTTTTCTGCAACGACATTGTTTCTATTAGCAGCACTGCATATTGTCCTTAGAGGCAGTGCCTTAAGTAATGTGGTCACGATTTCATAATTTGAGAAAAAAACACGTTGAAAACAATTGAAACACGTTTGCCGTTAGTCCACCGTTCCCGAAGCTACCCTGTTGAGTCCGATTCTGCGAATTTGGTTTATTGGCGGACGTTTCGTTTACAAATAGGTGAAGCTCTGCTAAGTCTATATCTGTTTATCTTTGGCGAGTCAATGTTGTTCTTTCAGAAGATAAACAATGTAAAACTTGTCGAAAATGCTTGATGTCGTCGTAATGAAACGCCAACCGCACTTTGTGTGCGCCGATTTATTTTAAGAAGTGAAACTTTTCCGAAAATTGCGATTTATTTATGTTAATCTTGTGTCTGTCTGGCGTAAGACATTGCCACTGTGACTCGAGGAATACGAAGAATTAACTATTCTAATTCCTCAACGGAATATTCTGTAAAGTTTAAACGCTTGCTTAATCCATAGGATTAGGAATTCACTTAATTAAGAAGTTTATAACTATAATAAATAACGGAGGCGGTAATGGAGAGCAATTTAAAATTCTTCATTTCGTCGAGGATGGCTTTTTGTCCAGGGATCTTTTTTGTTTCATTCCGTTACAATTAAATTTGACTAAAAAAGTGAACGGCACCTCAGCGTGCCGTTGCCATAATCTCGAACTTGGTGGAAGCACAGATACTAATAAATCGTTGTACAATACGTGTTCCGAATGTTGCTATTAGTGTTGCGAGCTATTGGGGCCCATGCTGGGCGCCAATATGCATCTCCGTCTCGAAATCACTAGACGATTATCGGATAACGTCGACGTAAACACGCCGTATAAAGGCGCTATATGTATCTTTTATTGCCGTAAGACGTTGCAAATGAAATTTATGTGTTGTCGGTGGTTTAAGGCGCTAAAGTGGGAAATTAAAAATGATCTCCCGGTGTTTTCGTTTGGGAATTTGTCTCGTAACACCGTATTATGATAGAATCTCGGCCATACATCATCCTCGTTATCATGCGGCCATATCCTCGTGCTATCTCGTTACAAAAGGGAATTGTATCCGTACACCGGGCACATTTCACAGAAATTGATATAGGTGGCCGTAACTGTTACTTTGCACGGAATTCATGCCGGCTTTATGGCGGGATGCTGAAAGGCACCCCGTTATTGTCCTCTTCTATTTAAAACTCATGCCGTGGGCTTTCACTAACTGGCAATTCAACGCCGATGGCCAAACGAGCCACTCGCTTTTTGTTACGGCGGCCGGCCCGGACTTTTCCGGGGATAATGGAAGATTGCATCGTTCTACTCTTTGCCGCCGCATGATTAAATTGTTTTTGCGTCAACGCTTATTATTTATAAGATGGGTGCGAACGTCTCAAGAGGGAAAAACTACAGATTTTGAGTCCGGAGCCGAACCATTAATTACTCCAAACTGGCTTTTTGATCAAATTTTGTATCAGTTTCTTCTTCCGTGCCGGGAGATTGGACAATTCAACTCTCTGATTAAATCGCTTTCACGTCAAAGATTATTATTTATATCAGGGGGAAAAACTAGATGTTTTAATTACGTTTGACAGAGGTCGCTTAGCAGAATCATTAATTTCTCTAAACTGTCCTTTTGATTAAATAAGGCGCTAATGACTGTGAGAGAATTGCTTGCCTGCGAGAATGCTCGGAGAAAAGTCAAAAGGTAATCACGAAAACGGGGAGATTCGAGCAATTTAAACATACAAAATGGCCGACGTGTAAGAAGATTTCAATTGTGCTATTATCTTGACGAAGTGTGAGGATTGAGCGAAAAGTTGTATTTTTCACTTAACTACGCTTTACAGCGGTGCGGAATTTTCAATGGAATTGAATTCGAAAATGTGATACTTGTGTTTACGATGCTTCATCCGCTTTATTAATGAAGGTGCAGTTGATTCACGTTTGAGATAATTGAATTTAACGTTCGTTGCTGTCTGTTTACTGGCGAAACAATTTCGCAAAAAATTTCTATTTTAATTATGAAGAACATATTTTTTTAAACATCGGTTCTATGTTATTTAGGTTGATTTACCTCGCGTTTAACGGAAAAATAAATAATGGGAGAGGACTAATCTGTTAGATATTTGATATTATATCGGCATTGTGAGAGATTTCATTTTAATTAATATCGAATTGTTTATTTTGCTAAAATTTAATAAACCAGTCAGTTATGACTTCAGCTTTTTTATTTAGAATTGTTATTACATGGTACAAATTTAGATTTGTTGATACAATGAAATGAACTGGAATTGCATAATGCCAGCGGTGGAATTAAAAATTATTATTAGCATAAAAGTTTTGAAATTTTGACGAATCCAAGTGTTTTGCTTGGGAAGGAGCTGCACCGTGTGCACACCTTTAATGGTGTTTTAGTTCTAAATTTTTGCCAGGGGCGTATTTTGGAATACATAATGTACGGCTTAAAATAATTCTATTATGCTGTGTAGGCAATAGTTTTGTTTTGTTTTGTCAGCCGTCGACCTCCCTTTGAGCAGTCTCTGTTATTGACAAGGGAGATGGATGCAAAACTTCAAGGTACACAAAACTAATTAAATGCGAATTAGTTGTGTTTGTTTTGAAATTATACTAGTACTTGATGTAAAATCGCAAGCTAATAAAAACTGCGCGTTGAAGTTTATTTTCGGTAATTTGTTGGTGTAATTTTTCATGTTTGTAATAACGTGACGAAACCCTAACTCAGCGGGCCTCTCACGAGACGTTCGCCATCCCAAAGTTGAAGTTGATAACAGGAGAGTTTGCTGTGCTCTAATTTCAGTCGACTGCAACGGTTTCCCCGGCAAAAGAGCAACTCCTGAGAGCAAGAAGTTTAAATTTAGTCGAGGAATATTTGTCTTTTTAAAGTGAAATAAATAATCTCTCGTGGAGTTTTAATTCGTCGCTGAATATGACTAGTTCGTGTAACTATTTAATAAATTTACTTTAGGGGATATAATCACCGTGAAGGGAGCGAAGCGAGGACGTGACCCTTTTTCCTGAAATTTCATTAACAAATTAAACAAAAGTTGGAATTATATGCATAACGCGACCGACCTCTCCGAAAACAAAAATTATTGCACTTGTAACTTTCCGGGCAAATATACATCCCGGGCGTCGTGATTTAATTTAAAAACTCGAATTAATAGATTGTGCCCGGAATGTCCAAAGGGCTAATGAGAGAGAAGGAGTCGAGTTTTATTTGCGGCTTGGTCGTGTGTGAGTGTGGTCTTCTTTGTTTAAGATTGTAATTGTAAATTGTTTGTCAACACGATTAGCATAGAAATACCGGCCATAGCAGCGTCTCGGCTGCCGGTTTATTCGACTGCTTATGATGTCGAGACACGCCAGAAACGGGCAAAATGTCTTCATTTCGATTCCGCCCAACGAGTTCGATTCTTTGTCACAACTTTTCATTCTGTCACCGGGAGGCCACCCCCGGACCCCCGGAACGTTTTCCTTTTAACCGCGCGAAGATAAAGGAATTTATTTTAGGCGTGCTTACAAAAGAAAAATTGAAAGCAATCAAGGTACAGACTCGGCACACATGCATTGATGGATGTGGGGACCGGAATTCGATAAACAACGCTCTTAACGAATCCAATTCTTAACATGACGATTTTTTTCGCTCACCGATGAATTATTTATGCGATCTATACTTGCACAAAGTGTTTGTTAGCTAGATCCCCGGCTCGGGAATTATCAATCGGGTTCTTAAAATCTAATTTTCCGTGAAGTTGGTAGTGCGAGTTGCATTTTCTACGATTCCATCCAGAGAAATAAATTCGCTGAAATTAAATCGGCCATCAGAACGTTTCGCTCGACGATATTGCCAACAAATCATACTTGATGATACGTTTCAACCGACTCTCGCTTGATTTGTTTAGGTTCGCCGGTGAGACCTTAAGTAATCGGGGTCTGCCGTGATCGCACCTCAACTCATATTCCATTTATCATGCAAATTAAGCTCGAATCACACGGCTATCTCCTCGTCAGTCACACGGACGACGCTGCACACTGCCCAACTTATGCCATAGATCAGCTCAAGTACGCGATAAACGCGAATTATTGCGTCCACACAGGGTACGGAACGATCGCAAAAAGCTAAACATCGCCGACCCACACTTGGCATAAATTACGGCCCCGCTAATACAAGTCGTTATCCACAACCATTTACATAAGAAACGGGAAGAAATCACCCTAGGTTTTTCGATTGCCCAGAAATCGATTCCTTGGGGAAGTTCTAATTCTTTCCAAAAAAGTTTAGACGAATACGATTTTCATATCTTGTTTATCTCTATACTGGGCCTTTGGCTTATTCCGGGACAGCGAGCGACACTTTGCAAACACAAATTTCCATAATTGTCTCGGTTTCGGCGAATTTTGATTTTGTAAATTGGTGGTGTTTGTCGCGAATTCTGAGTCAAAAGTCGGGGCCGCTGCATTGATCGGAGAAGACCCGGAAGCTCGTCCGGGATACACGGCGTGCATAAAGCTCCGTTGTAAAATCTCGCTCTTACGGCCTTTTCCGCTATTAGTTTAATGCGCACTAACGAAGCTAAATTATTCATTTCGTTAAGTTATTCAAATTGTAGGAAAACGGGAAAAATTCGCTCGGTTTGGTAACTTTTTGCGTTTAATTTGAAGCAAATTCTTGTTGATGGCTACATACATCGCTGGGAAATCTCGTGAAATTTTCATTGTGGAAGCTTAACCGGCGAAGCCATGTCGGGTTAATAGCGGACGAGGTGATCTCTTAAACTGGGAACACGAGGAGAGAGCTCCTTGTAATACTGGGTCGGCAAATATTTGCGCAAAACGAAATTTTAAGTCGGATTGGATAGTTTGGACAGGGCGATGATCGAGGGATTTTGCTTTTGTTCTTATGGTTGCCGCTCGGCCTGAGTCAGTTTTTAACGACTTTGGGGCCGTTTGTTTGTCCGGGTTTTTGCATGACAATATGTTCGTCTCGTCTTCGCCGCTCAATCAATATTGAGTGAATTAAAGTCTTTTATGTGTATTTGTGATAATTTTCGCGATAAAATCTTGGAAAACAGATCGGTGTCGCCGACTGTTTTATGTAAATAACCGGGCCGAATGCGCCGTCTTCCGCATGTCTATCAAAGCCGTAAAAGCGCGATTGTTGATTCACTAGCAATAGGAAATAATTGTCGACTGTGGTATGTATGACGTGCAACTCTTCTATTGTCTACTCGAGGGAATGAGAAAGCGAGTAGCAACTATCGGATTCATCTCGGGATGATTTATGCGTATCTTGATAAGGTGGATGGCCGTTTCCTTTTGTAGGAAAACAGTCGATGGCTTTTTGTTCTTTTGATGAGAAGTCGGTTGTGTTTTTCCATGGCGGCGGCGATGTTTGTTTTGAGAGAAACTCGCATTAATATAAAATTGTTGTTGCTCTTTGTATAATTAATATTTTGTTTTGTAAACGTAATTTGGATTTATCGCTGGCGGCGTGTTTTGTTTTGATCTTCAGCGCAGCGCTGGTCGAGGTAACGCGTTTATTTTTCAATTATAATTTATTTTTTCACCTATCGTTTTAAGCGTATTGGTCACACCCCGCCACTTTAATTAACCTCTGACTTTTTCCTTCCAGGACTTGGAGGGCGACACACCTCTGCACGATGCCATTTCGAAAAAGCGCGACGATATGCTGACCTTGCTCCTGGATCACAGCGCCGATATCACATTGACCAACAATAACGGATTCAACGCCCTCCACCACTCCGCTCTCCGCGGAAATCCAAGGTAGGAATCTCGAGCGTATTTTCGCGTCTTCCTCGCTCCTTATATATACAATAATTTTCGTTGTGGAGCGCGAGGACGTGTTGCTTCCACCGGAAATTGGCGCCGTCGGCACTCGCATCCGTTTCCGTGCACATCATCGTCGTCAGATTCTCGAAAAGTCGGCTCCAGTCGGCACTATTTACACACTGCCCTTCTAAATAAAGCAACTCCGGGACTTATTTCGAGATCCGACTTTGCTCAAATTGCGAATTCAAGCCTCTTTACGTCTCTCATTGCATATTTACTCTACCATCCGCATCAAATTTTTACGACATCGGGCCGTAAAATTTCAGCGAATAGCGTACACCTGTGGGAAGCGGACCAAGCCTTTGATCACAATTGAGTTTCGGTTTAATTTTTATTTCGCGCTTCTGGAGGTTAAAGAGGCGAATCTGGTCGGAAATTAAGACGCGTCCAAATTTTTTCAGGGCCTTTTGTCGCAGGACAAAGGCGAGCTCGTAAATTGTCACCTGTTTGAGAACGGTGGGTTTTCGTGCTCATTTCAATTTCGATATTGGCGCGATGATATTCCGAGCATGTAATAAGAATCGAAGGGTGTATATTGCACAAAGGCTTTGGCCAGATCAATCGAATTTTTGCATGATAAACGCCTCGAGTTATGGTAATAGTATGCAGATGCACTTCGTGAAATGAACATTTCAAAGTGCATCAGATGGTGAGCGCCGACTCTTCGACCGAGAGCAATATTCAATAACATTTCGGCGTTTCGCTGTTCTTTTCGCTTCAAACGGTTAACGACCGACTTATGAATTCGGAGCGTGGTTTTGGCCTAATTGCGAAGAATGAATTTTTAGTTTTAATTTTTGTCTGTGACCTGCGTGGGACGCCAAATACTTGTTCGAAATTAAAACGAAATAGGGCGAAGAGTCGCCGGTAATTGGAGCGGTCTTCCGTGCAAAGCGCCTCAGTCGCTCCTTTTCTGCGTACTTTAATTAAGAAAATGTGCTCTTCGTCTGTGAAGTGTCTCTAAGTAAAACACAAATAATACAAAATCTAATAATGGCGTGTCGCCGAGTCCAACTCGGATACACTGACTAAGAGTAATGGATACAAATGAACATCCGGGGGAATGATAGTTGGGTTTTGGGCGTGCACACATACCTAGCCTGGACGTTTCTTCTCCGCCTCGGAGGCAAAAAGCATCGGCCTCTTCGCTCCGTCTCCCGACTAATGTTTATTAAACTAATCACTGACGCGCATAATTTGTCTGAATGTAATCCCCACGGTGTGTGCCTGCGAATGACTAATCTTAACAAACTGTGCGAGTTTGTGCATCACCGGCGACCTGAGAGACACGAGATAAATCTCCGAAGGCTAGGGGTTTTCTCCGAAGGAGAGGATAATTGCCAGCGACAATGTCAAAATGGCCGGAGACCAATCTGTCTGGCGGTCTTGAGGTGCACCATTTCATACATCTCGATGTGTGACGTTCGCATTTCCAAGTCTCGGAGCACAAGTGGTGATAAGGATTGCGGTTTTGCTTAATTATTCATCTTGACCGGACTCTTGACGAGCACCGAGGTCTTGAAATATGAACGCTGGGAAATCTTGACGAGTGGGCGAGGCGAAAGAGTTTCAACCGACAATTAAATTTTGGATAATTAGATGAAAAGTTTTCTCGAATAAATTGGACGTGTTTTACAAGATGGGCGAAATGGTGGATGCGCCGGGCGAAATTACGATTTTAATTAATCTCAGTCGCCTGGTTTTTGTTTTCCATTTTCCAAATAGTGTTTTTATTATTTCAAACGAAAAATATTCAGTTGCTGTTAATTTGCCAAATTTCCTGGTTTTTTTTGTGTTCGCCGACCTGTTTTCGTTGGGGTGTAAATTCCGAAATTGAAATTGCGATGTGTGCGGAATAGCCTAATGAAGCATCTGGGTTGCAATTCTCGTTAACCTTGCGCATTTGCATGCCGTCGGCACCCAAAATAATATTTTAATAGATGAGCTTCGGGCAGCTCTCTCGGCAATCTTAAATAAAAAATTCTCCGGGATGTAACGTTTTGATTAAACTTTCGGTATGTCCGCTTGTAATACGTCGTCGTGCGTCCGACAGGATTGTTTATGCTGGGATGTGCGTCGACATTATTTATATAAATTTCTCCCCTTGCATGTTTTTTGTTTAAACGATTGCGTCCGGGCTTGATGCGGACTTTTCGAGACAATACAGATTTTTCATCGAACGATATTACATTTTGATTTATGTCGGTACGTTGATGTGAATTATGGGTCCTTGAAGTTCGGAATGGGACAGTGGAAAAATGCCTCTCCACATATCTAAAACACAAATCTGGCAATTCCTCAAATTCAGCCTCGTCTTGCGCGAATTTTTTTCGGTTTTGTTGTTTATTCGTAGCGACGACACTAAGAACGAGATAAATTTCACGATAAGTGAACGAGTTTTTCCTATAGTCGGCATAATATCGCTCGATCGGAAGAAATTTAATAAGTGGATGGAAGGATTGTTGTCTCGAATTCAGGACGATGGGGAAATTTATAAATTTCGACGTTGAAAGTCGCGTGGAAATGGCGTCGGTTGTTGGCGTACGATTGTCACCTGAATTTCGTCATCATCGATGCAATTTCCTCGCATTGCTGCGGAAATATTTACAAACATTGATTTACGGCCGAAAACTGTTTTTTTTTTTGCTTTTTCTCAGTTCCCGGTTGGTTTTTTCTTTTTTTCCGATTCGTGTGCGCTATTCCGAGTTGCTATAGTGCCTTCAATTATTCGAAGGAAGGAAACCAGTCTTGACACGCATTGTATTGCGATGCAATTTCCTATACTACGTGGCTGTTATAGAAATGGAAATGTATGGTTCGGAGGCGCGACCTTCCACCGAACTGTCCCGAGGGTTCGTGTTTAGCAATTCTCATCTTTTTTCCTCTCTATTTGGAACAATTCTCTTCAAATCGGTAACGTTCCAATACCGAATCGAGAGCAATTATGAAATTTCGAACAAATTAAGTAAGATTGTGTCTGGTTTATTGGGGAACGGGTCTAAGTAAGGGTAGTCGGTCTAACCACCGATAACGGCTGGTAACTTCTCTGAGCGGAGTTGTTTCAGCAAGGCCCCGGAATTAACAAAGTTAATGGAACCGTTGTGCAGCAATGGAGATTGGACATCGCAAATTATATGACCCGGCTTTATTGTCTTCCGTTATATACTCTTTCGTGCTGATACGCTTTTAAAATTGCGACGATTTTTACAGAGATTCATCCGGTGAGGGGTTGGCGGGTTTTTAATTACGGTCGAGGCACGATTCATTTTTCATTTAACCGAATTTTTAGGCGTTGTTAGTATGGTTAGGATCGGCTATAAATAACACGAGGGGGTGGGCGAGCGACCGGCATTTTTATTTATTCTTATACGCGAACGGGGTCGTGGTAATCGTGTCGTTTAAGCGAAGGCGTCATCTCGTGCTCGATTTTTCGGGTTTTATTAGAAATATTATTGAACGTCCGAGAAGCATAACCTGGTAATGCTTTTGTTTATGTTCCCAATTAGCCGACAAGAACGATGTTACGGTTAGGTTAGGTAGCATTATATCAAGTCGGATATAAGTAATTTCGGCGGTCAGACGGAAATTGGTGGCGAACTAAAGTGTTTAGCTGCATCTGCGTCTAATGAAAGGATCGCCAGGACTTTCGATAGACCGCACAACGGTATTTAAAGGATATGTTGCGGTTTTAGAGGATTGGAATTATTTATCAATGTCTCTCGAGGGACCGTAAGGAGTTCAACGCAGTTTTAATTAAATTCCTAACTGGGTGATTGTTACGTTTATATTTTTTTGGTGGAGTGTCGAACACAATCTCGGTTTTAAAACGGCCAAGTAGGTCTGTCGTAAATCAGGAGGACCTCCGATATGGGACCGTCGAGGGATTGGGCGAAAAGAAAGGAACGAAAAAAGCACGTAAAAGCGTAAGAAATATATCGGCTATTTCCGACGTCACATATACCGTAAAACGGCCGGCGCATATGTGATCCCTCTGCAATAACAGTTCATTGTTGCACGGGTTGAACTAACGGGAATTTAAATTTTTTAATTAAAAAAGTGGCCGATTTTGCTGAAAACCAGACTGTGAGAGACAGTAATGGGAATGTTTGTGACACATAATCGTCTTGAGGAATGACACTTTTGCTTAATACAAGTGCTGCAGTAATTGCAATCAAATCACTGCAACTGTAGCGCTCAAGACCGAAAAGTGCAGCGTCGACATGAAGATTGTATACGTCGGACGTGATTCCCGACTTGCCGAGGCAATTCTTTTGAGGGAAAAGTACGTGTTCCTCACTTATTGATTTACACCAATAACACAATACTCGAATTTGATCTCCTCGGGTAATTTCGTATATTATGGGGACATCACTGGTGCCCTGAGTTACAACAAGTGGAAATTTTTTTGGTTCTGATTATTGTATTTGCTCAGAGTATTTGGTTTTTGAAGTTAATGGATAAAAAATAATTAATTACGCCCCACCCGCGTCCTTTGTTTCGTAAATTGCGAATTCACGTTATTCGGATGAATAATTGAGTGTACGTGTGGCTAAAGCATCTTTAATAAAAGGGTACGTCATCGGTGATTTCGGCCTGTGCTGTGTACACACACGGTTCGGATTAAGTCCGGCCTCACCTGCGTGACCCGCAATTAAAACGTAATTTGTTTCGGATGACCGGCCGTATGTAAAAATCTCTCGTTCAAAAAGAAAATATGAGGCGTTTGAACGCTCCCATCGGACCAGTCACGCACCGAAAGATGCACTGATAGGATGGCTCTTGCGAGCAACGTCGCCACCTTATTTATAATGCGAGACGCGAAAAATGATGAACGTCTTGAGAATCGAATCGGATTAATTGAAGGAGGGATTTTTTCTCGCGCGAAATGAGGAAGCGAGATCAAACAGCCACTATTGTCTAGAATCGGGCAAGTTATTGCGATAAAAGCGAACGAAGAGGGAGCAAAAAGACAATGCGGATGCACCGGAGTTCATCTTTGAGGTGCAATCAAGGCCCGGGGAGCTTTGTCCCGGTTAGGCTTTTTATTGGAACTGTATACTTCGTTTGTGCTTTTACTCTATTCCGGTCTTTATGGACACGACCGGAGTTGGAAACGCCGGCACGTACTGTTTTCTTGTGGTGGTTTTTCTTGGCGAAAAAGGGAAAAAGGAACGGACCCATGCGAAAAACTCACCCATCATCTCGTACGCGGACTTGTTTTCCGTAAAAGTCGACGAAAAACGACAGAGATGTATTATTAAGTTTGCTGGAAATAGAACGAGCATTGTTTCCTGCAATGCGGCTTTAAAAAGAAACGAACATCCGGGATTCGATGGAATAAATGGTGCTGATATGGAAACATTTTTCAATCGGAAGTGAGTTAGTTGCCGTGAGAAGTAAAGTGGCGTAAATCAGACATAACAAAACGGCGACCAAGTGGATGCGGAGCGAATTATTCGTCTTGGATTGGGAGCACGAGTGATTATTGTGGTGGATGCGCCGGGTGAATTTTTTGCATGATCGATCGGATCTAATCTATTTATGTAAATCGGCCAGGTATACGTTGCAAATTACGAACTTGTACGGAAAGCTCGTTATTAATAGGTTATAAGGTCATGTCAAAATTCATGACTGATGAGCGATTGATGTTTCAGGATTTCCCCCTTGGCGAAGGAGCGAGTAGCTCCATCACAAGTTTTCACACTTAATGTCGTGTTTATTTCCTTAATGCATTATTTATATTATAACACGGGAAAAAATACCGGTTAGGCTCCACCTCTGCGAACATAATTTCTGCTAATTCACAAGCTCCATCATCGTTTCTGCCGCCTTTGATGAGAATTTATAAGAATGTTTTTGCCTGATGCTTGTATTTTACTTAGGACTAGTTTATTCTGTTTGCGTAGTCAAAGTTTTTGCACGGTTATTGATTTCTTATCAGTCGACGATAAATAGCTCAACTTGTGCAATAAATCGTCAAGGGTGACACGAGATAATTTCGCGAATATTTTTCCCTGGTTTGATTATCGTTTGTTGGAAAAAGCACCAAGTCTGTGTCAATATTTGGGCTTTTCGCAGTGAAAATAAGTTTATTTTCTTTGAAATAATATAAAGAAGGTGGTCTGCCGTATCGTATCGATTCAATCAAATTGCTGTTAATGATTGGATAAAGACACCCCGCCGGTGAAATAATTTTTTCCGCGTTTCGTTTCTTGGTCCGGATAGTGGCCCCCTCTCATTTTCCTCATTGTCCTTCCGGGTCAGTGATCCGCAAACTCCCGGAAATTGGATAGTTGTTGCGTTATGAGGCACTTGCGCAACGCAATTTTCTTTTTACCGCCCAAGTTAAATGTTTCAAGAAGTCACTTGATGAAGCGGCTTATTAAAAGCTCGCAGAGTGGAAGAAGGAGAGACTACAGTGCACCGCTTGATTATCGACGAAATTAACATCGCGCCTCTTAACAAAAACAGGTGAGTGAGAGGCTCCGGGATAAATGCCGTTGTTATTAGGGTGAAATGAACACGAGATGGGGAAGGGGCGCAGAGGCGGAGTATCGACGAAAGCTCAGACGAGGTCAACAGTTCTAAAAGCGGGGGCTTCTCGAGGAGATTCCGGCCGAGTTATCCGCTCCTCTCCGGAGTACATCTGGTGCCTGTTTGGTATTCGGATTACACGCCGTCCCTGGACTTATAAAGACCGAAATCCTTCCGTTAATTCTTTCGGGCCGGCAGCAGGAGGGAGACGCACGTGCTTTGTTCAACAAGAAGAAACTTGGAACCGATGGAACTTGATCTCATCTCGCCTTTATAAAAGTTTACATTATCCGTTTCGTCGGCGAATTTCGACTGCCGTAATTGAAAAGCGAATCACCGGGACGTCACTTTTCTCTCCATTCGGCGGTGCTTGTTTAGTATGGACCGATGCAAGTCGCTGTGCTGCGGTGATTACGCCGTATAGGGGATTCTAAACGCGTACTACATACATAGTTTCTAACAAACCGCAACCTGCACATAATATCCAGTCGTGTTTAATGCACGAGGGGTTGGAATTTTACGATTATTGAACGGTGCTACACCGGCTACATCCCCCAATTCATATTTAAATTATATCATTGAAAGCACATTTACACCCATTGATTATGTGCGATGCTCTAAAACTAATAAGTTTATGAATTGCAAATCGTTATCAAGCTTCTATCAATCAACTTGCCTACGTGTCAGTTTAAAACGCACTAATTTGGGCTTTATTTGAGACCAGCCAGCTGCACGTACAGATGGGAGAATAATTATAGGTGGAAAAAGTCGGAAATAAAGGAAATGCTTGTGTCATCTTTTACCTTTTCTGGAGATAAAATACGTTTTATGAAAATAAGTTTTGAAAGCACTAAATTTAAGAGACCATTACTGAGTAACTCTGGATTTTAAGTAGCAATTTGCTTCACTTTCAACAATACTTTATCTCGCGGTTTAAGGGAGACTTTTATGTGCTCACATGCAACAACAATAAAATGATTGTTGACAAGAAATGTATCGGTGCTGCGTCACGGAGCGAAGCTTTATTTATTCTGACTTATTTTAGTCTGTTTTATTGAATTCAGCGTTACTCGGAAGTCGAAAAGGAAAATAACGTAAACAAGACACTTTCCGTATTACAGCACTTTATTGCAAATTGGATTTTTTTACAGATTTTCTTAATAATGTGCTTTGATTAAAATGTAATTTTAAAGCTTAATTTGTGAGTAGCAGAACGGCAGCGGTAACGCAAACTTTTCCGCAGATGCGTTACATTTTTACGTGAAATTGGATTATATCTTGCCACTTGTTGCTCTACGTTTCCGGTACATTACCGTTACTTCGGCAAGTGGCTTTCTGTTGTTACGTAAGTTAAGCTTAACCAATAAAAGTATGGATAAACCTTCTGGGGTTATTATCGTATCGGTCCGTCATTGCCCGGGGTTGTTATTGAGGCATCTCGAATTCGGTTCAGGTCATGTTTTTAGAGCCCCGAATCGATTGTTCCGTAACGTTAAAAAAGGGTTCGCAATCAATTGTCGAATTTTATTGGTCACGCTTTGGAAATTTGAAACTTGCAGAACCGTTCAGTTTTGTTTTTGTTGTTCGACATTTGTAAAGTGAGAGTACGACATTAAGGGATTTAATTTATTATTAGCCTTTCGTCGGGTAAATGTGAAAGGGTCCGCAACATCATGACTCGGACTTGATCGAATGCTAATAGCGAGGATTTAGCGTCGAGGGTCGTAAATGTTATATACCTCGACACGGTAGTGGTTTTAGCGAAGGACATAACACCGGACGAGTGGTAATTAATTAAATCTGTATTTTCGCAATAAGATGGTCTTTTTACGAGTGGGAAACCGTATCTGGTAAGTGTGCATACAGCGCTGCGGCGCACAAAACCGTAATGTCGCCTCGGCGAGCAAATTGCTCACTCAATCGCGCCCTGATAACACGCCAATATAATCAGCTACATCTTCCTGTTGGGTGGGAACTTAACGCGAACACCACCGTGTCTTGTTCCCACACGTTCCATCAGACATAGTGCTCGTTTTCGGCGATGCAACTCGCTTCCAGAGCGCGTTGTTGGATCCAATTAAAGCGAAGCAGGAAGCGATTTCGTCAAAGTTAGTGCGGAAGCAACCAGACGAAAGTAAAGCTCTGCCGGCTTTTTGTTTATATCTCTTTCTAAATGTGTGTGTGGATGTTTATGTACACGTCGGATGAACGGGCGAAAAAAAGGACAACATTAATTAAAGTTGCACAGTGAATAAACCCTGCTTTGATTGAACGCCGTATCCGGATCCGGAAACAGCGCACTTTTCACTCAGATATATAGAAAGCTTTAAAATGCGACGACGAAATCGACGGGGAGCTTTTAAAACGAGTAATTACGTTCCTACCAGGGAGGTATCATGGATCTAATGGATTTTGACGCGTCAAAAAATGCACAGATGATGGCAGAGGCGAAATTATCTTTGTGTGGAGGCGGGAAATTTATGGACGCTATGACACTATTATGCATCTGTCACGTGGCGCTGGCCGCACTAACAAAATATTTATAAACTGCATTCGCGAAAAATAAAGCGATTTATTATAATTATTCGCATTTTTTCATGTGTCTCTCAAAATGGGACTAACTACGTTCTATTAATTCAATTTGTTGCGATGCTTTCAGAATGCTTTACAGCCAGGAATTAAAAAGAAACTTTATCCTTTAACTGATTGGTGGCTCTGTGCATTTTAATTGCAATAAATGTGTTTGAAAGGATTTTAATCAAGCGAATGGATTGGAGTCGAGTGTTTTCAAAGAAAATTCCAATTTTATAGGTCTGTTCATTTTACGTCCGGTGAAAGTTAAAAGTGTAAAATTTTTCACCACTAGTTGAGTCTTGCCTTTTTGGGTATAATGTTACAAATTGAATCAGTTTGCACGTAACGCTTCACGTCATGGTTAATTCCCGTTTACGCAAGCAATACATCTCCCCAATTACGATGTGGTTACGTCAAGACAATAAATAAGGGTTAAGGCTAAAGCATAATTTATAATGGCCGTAATAACTGCGCATAACTTAACCAAGACGTATGCCACAGTCGTGGATTTTTGCGGGAAAAATGTCAGTTAAGATGTAATATTCAGCGGAGTGTCAGTGTTGCCACTAGAAAATGCCACGTTAATTCTTGTAAACTAAACTTGTATATCATAAAGTTGGAGAAGTGCTTTCGGGGAGTAAGTTCAACCGCGTCAAGACTACAAAGGATAAATATTTATGTGTTGATGAAAGAACCAAACGGATGATGGTTTGGTGAATCTTCCGTGTAAACACACAATCAGCGATGAGGGTGTTCTTTTTTTAATTTAGTAGGTGCTTTGTGCCGGTGAGTCGATTAAAAGGAAGAACCCTTTACGAAATTTCCTTTCCATTATTTCCCCGTTTCGCGCTTATAGACGAAGTACGCACCGTGACTAAATATTAGCCCTTTCGGATGAAAAATTAAGGAGTTTCGAGAATTTCCCCGAGGGACGGTGGAACGTTTCCAGTCGAGATTAGCCGTCGTTCTTTTTTCTTTTCTCGTCACATTCATCCTCCTCGACGTAGTTTATGCACACGAGGATTATCATCGTAAAAACGGCCAGAGACAAAGACGCCGCGACTCGTTGCTGTAAATAAAAACGTCGTAAATCGCGAATTTAAACCGCAAAACTCGGACGCCGGTCTAATTTATTGTAATAAGGAATTCTTCCATTTCGGGTGCAGGTATGCATGATCTGTAATCTTACAAATTTCTTTCTCGGGGAAAAGATAAAAGCGTGTTCCGGACGATAAAGCACGCTACAAATCTCCGCTGAATTGTCCTCGTCTTGCAAAAAGACTGCGAAAGTGGAGACCAGTTACCTGCAGAGATCTTTTAAACGATCCCCCCCACTTTTGAAAACTTTAAACGATGAACATTTTTGCCAGCAGGGAAAACACAAATCAGCCGTTAGATGCTTGCAATTAGGGAGTTTCGGTCAGTTTTGTAAAGTTGTAAGAGCAGATACAGAAATATCTACTAATATAAAAGTTTTATTGCAAATCTGAAACTTGATAAAATTGGTGGAGGCGCCGGGAAAGTTGTTTTTGCGCGATACACGCTGTGAGGTTGTTTTTAATATGAAAGGGTTCATAAAATCAAACATCGGCACCCGTGTTATACTAATTGGGGTGTGTTGCTTTAATTATTGACCACGTGCAAATATTTGATTTCTATTTCATTACATTCGAAAACCATACAGCCATAAAACCAACAAATCTATATAATTAAAAAACGTAAAGGCAATTGATGTTGTTTATGTGCATGGGAGATTCGGGTCGTAATAAATTGGTCGCCGACGGTGATTTGTACAAATAGAGAAAAACGCAATTACATAATTCACCGATAAGTACGAGGCACCGTAAGGAAATCGTAGATTTATCCTCTTTGAAATATTGAACGACACGATTTGTTTTCTTATCTCAAAACTAAAAATTTTAATATTTATCTGGAGTTTTGAAGAATTCCAAGTAGAGCAACAAATTCTGGTTGGTATGTTTATCGAAAATTTTGGAACATTGTTGGCTGTAGCCTTGAGTTGTTGGCGTATTATTCAGCCGAGGTGTTGTTAAACCGCATAAACTGTTCTGAAACATTCCCGGAGCTACCGGAAGCACGGCAAGTTTTTTCATAAATATCGTTCGGTCCGGAACAGTCGAAATAAAAAGTGAACGGTTTCGACGTCGGCGTCATTTCAAAACTAAACTTTTCAGTCTGCTCTTTATTGTTCGTCCAGAAGTTGGGATAAAAATGAAAGAGTCACGGCTTGTATCTCAATAACCAAGTTTCGGAATTGCAGTTAGGTGTTTCGAGCGCCGGCGATATTTCTTGCACGACGAAAAGGAGCCAAAAGCAGTCAAAAACATCGCCGTTAAATCATCGCTCGGCCAGATTTCTTCTTCGCTCTCGCGCACCACCACCGCCACCACCACTCCCGAAATGCATCAGCCGCTTTTGCATATAAATCAAATTTCTTGCGTCCGTCCCAACATGACCGAGCTTTTTGTTCGCATTATCGTTAATAAGTTTTTCCGGAAAGTCCGGCCGAGAGGAAAAAACGAGACGCGTTATTGGAAATTTTCTCTCGGAGCTGGGAGCCAATAATCTAGGCATAATAATCCGATAGTAATCCGAGGTATCTCCTACTTGAATTGTATCAGATATAATGCTATCGATTCATTTGCAGTATCTGTACAGATAATTCGGATAATTTAAAGCAAATTGCATACACAATCGCATTTCACAGGCCGGAGACACTATCTCCACCCAACCGGGGGCCATATTACGTGAAACTTGTCTCTCTTCCAACAAATTACGATTTTATTTTAAATTATTATAGATGAGAGAACCGATCGGGCACCTGGAGGCGCATCGAATCAAAATTATTTCGGCATTTGAAATTTTCTACAACGGGGCGGAATTTTGATCCGGAGAAGATATTTTTGCTTTCTTAGCATTTAAATCGATTAGGGAACGTTTGATACGTCGCGTCGCAGGCTTACACTGCTGGTTACATGCTCGTAACTTGTGACAGTTGTTGTCAAGAGTGGCATCAACTTGTTTCAAGTTTTGAATTTCAAATTTATCGACACAATTTTTATTATTCCTCTATCTCCAAACGAGTAATTTTCATCGTATATACGAGTATTTTTCTTTGGGGCAATTAATTATTCATGAGGCTCATATCTCTAAGTGGCTTTTTTTCGAATGTTGGAATTTGTTAAGTCTGAATTGAAATGTTTATTTCGGCCATTATTTTTTTATTTATGAATTTAGTATTTTTCCTGTATGAATAAGCGAGTCTGGGAATCCCGTGCGTCTCATCCGCCATCCTTGATTCGTCATCAACATGTCTGCTTAAATCTAATTGTGTTATTTGATTATTTCTGTGGATTTAATGGGAGTTGAAGTTTTGGTGCGAAAATTGTGACATATCAGCGGCGGTTCGTGCAATATTTCGAGTGGATATATTGAAAATTTCATTTCGGCGAGAAGCTGCGACCTGCTCGTGGCTAAATCCAATTTTATCAAAAGCGATTTGTCGTTGAATGCGTTTTACTTTTTGTTATCTTATTATTTCATTTGAGTGCTGTTTTGTTTTAATTAATTCTTTTATTGGAAAAATGCAAAACAGTCGCACGTATCGATACGATCGCGCCTCGCACATGTCGGAGAAATACAATTTTACTTTTGAAATTTATTGCGAATTCGTGGGATTGTTTTCTTTTTAACGCGATAAGTCAAGTCGGGTGAATTGTGCGCCGTGTAATGGAATTTTTCGAAAGGAATTCTCGCGTTGCTGTCGAACCGAGCCGGTCATATTTGGTTATTGGGGGCATTATCGCGCAATTCGGAAGTGGGCCTCGTCGCATAACTTTTTCATATTACCGTTTTAGTGTGTCATATATTTCATCATAAAAAAGTGTGCGATATTAGACGTTTAAGTCGTCCGTCGTTGGCATAGCAGACAGGCTGTACATCATGATGTTCATATTCCAGTGGAAAGATTTATACTGCGCCATTACCGAGCGGTGTATTCTAGGGCACAAGCAATTTCACATTCAATGTGTAGCCACAACACAGCCCAGAAAATTTCATTCTGCCCTTGTGCTCCTTAACTCTCGAAAACGTTACGTTCGCGACAAACCTGCTATATTTCCGTCATGAATGTTAATCGACCCGCCCTCGCTACTGCATTACCGAAATAACGAGAAAAGACCGAAAACTTGCGACGGACACGTGCTTTATGACATTTGTTATCGTACGTGACGTATCGTTAGTACCTCGTGAATCATTCATGCGAGGCGAAGCCGAGATTTAGACGGCATTATCTTT
This sequence comes from Tribolium castaneum, assembly GCF_031307605.1. Lineage (NCBI taxonomy): Eukaryota > Metazoa > Arthropoda > Insecta > Coleoptera > Tenebrionidae > Tribolium > Tribolium castaneum. Next base: position 5,062,015 of record NC_087398.1, on the reverse strand, counting down.
GATACACAGATATATGCATTAGAGTGCCATAAAACCGGCTATATTTGTTCGGAGCGATTTTTTGATTCGAGCCGCAAATAAGGCACTCGCACTAAACTTTCCGGTCAATTTAATTTAAATTCGAGCATTGCTCGAGACAGCCATTGTCGTTTTTTCTTATGAAGGCCGTTCTTTATCAGACTGTGTCTCATAAATTCGCTGGTGCGTGCTAATCCAATGAAAAATTTCGATTCTATCACGTGAAAAAATTTTACAAGGTCGGTGTAATTAAAACAGCGGGCTAATCGGAGGGATGTGCGAATGGAAAATTATTTTATATTGTCGGTTTGGCAATTATGATTGTCAACACGGCAGGAGGGCAACGATGCGAAATTAATTAACGCACTTTCCCACTGGACCTGGTTTTTATCGGGGCCAGGATAAATAACCCCTTCAGCTATGATTTCAAGAAACACTCAATAGTGTCATAAAAACGCGAGAAAATTACAATTATTACAATCATAAGTGGTGTGTATTTATAGTGGTTTTAAATAAACTTTTGCAATAAAGTCCGCCACTCATTTAGAGTAAATTATAATAAGCAGCTGGTATAGACATGCCAGAGCTTCCATTCGCTATTTACAAGAGGATTTAAAGCCCCAACCAGCTTTATATTGCGGCTTAAACCGGCAGTCAAGACTCATTTCGTAATTATTTTTAGCCAAATTGCGATTTTCTTCTGTTTTGTGGAAACAGCTGTACACATTCGTCGACTAACTAGTTTTTTCCTTCGATAGTTTGTAATAAATTAGTTTCATCTCTTCTGTTGTAATTTTCTTCTCCGTTTCCTCGGTCTCACTTCCATAATTAATTAATTCGAGCTTTGGATATGATGGTGGAGGTGTACATGAGCGTCTTCTTCCGTCATTAAGCCGCGTCGCGTTGCGGGTTTGATGAATTCTTAACGGGCACCGGGATTAATTAATCGGACGTTTGTTTGAAGCGTTTGCTTTTTTCCGTCGATTAAGAGGAAGGTTTTTGAATGGGATGGAGCTGGGGTTTGCGAGGGCGAAGGGGTGTAGAAAAGGCCGACGTAGGCAAGCACATTAGAAGCTCTAGTCGTAAATCGTAGTCGTTTATCCGGAGGTGAGTCCGCAGCTCGCTCCCGGGACACTTTAACGGGGATTACCCGTGCTGACAATTATATACAGCTTCCTATTTCACTCCCTTTTCCAGGGAACACGACTTGTACTTACAACTCGCACACATTATATGAATAGAAAAACGCGAGGAAGAAGAGAAGCCGCGAATCGATATAATCCTAGGACGAGGAGGTGGGGCAAGGACACAGTTTCGCCACCCCTTCGAATTAAATCAATCTGTTTTAAATGTGTATTGTTCGTGGATTTTTAATTGCAGTTGTGTGTGACGTCAGGAAGGGATAATACCTTCGGCCTTGCGAGCCGTGCGATAGCTCCTCTCCTCACACACCTCCGACCCTCTCGGCCAAATTAATATCGTCGTTTCACCTCCCCGCACGAATTAACCGGCTTTTGAAATATACGAGGCTCAGATAAACGCGACGCCGCTAATCCGACTTTGCTGTAGGTTCTCGAACGGCCCAGATAAGAGATTTTCTAGAGCGGTCTACCGGAATCAAAGCCGTGCAATGTTTGGTTATTATTAAAATCGAGAAAAGGGTGGTCGGGGGACGCTATGAATAAATAGCTGCGCTTGAGGTGGTGGTGGTTCCCGGGGGATTTTCCGGAAACGTTATAAATCAACTTATCAATATAGGTAATAAAAAACGGTAAGAATGTATAATAACGAGAGTGCGATTCGGGCTTTCGAGGAGATGGATATGCAAGTGGGGCCGCTTCCGAACCCATTTCGAAGATGTACGGCGCCGATATGGAAGCACGCTTACCCAAGGTGGAGGCGGAACGGGTCACTTATTATTAGGGATTTTTCCGGGAGCCGACAATCCTCGAAACAAAAACGCGAGATCCGGGACGGGATAAAACTGTCCGCCAAATAACTTTAAAAAGGCCGGAGCAAACTTTTAAAACGCTACAATAAGAGTTTCGTGCCGTTTTTCCCGTTGTGAAACAATGAGGAACGTTTTTTAGTAGCCTTGGTATAAATTTAGAAACACACGAACGTTTGTTTGTCAGAAGCTGATAATCGTTTTCTCGATGAAAAATTACTCGCGCAGTGTATATAAGACAGGTCTAATATAACGAAGTTTTTTAACGAACTCTGTCGACCCAATTACGGCGAGTTAGCGAACGTATTTTCTATTCTAGGGAGTTTTTTCCGGAACTTGTAATTCATTTACTCGAAATTCTTGACGTAAGTTTGCCTTTCAGTAGTTGCGCTACATCTGCTATCTATCTTAAAATTCTTCAAGAAAATTGCTATACGTATATCCATTAGTTTGAAAACAAAGATCACAAGGATCGTCTAAACTCATCAATGTTTATTTCCATCGAATCTGATACAAGTATTTGAAAATTAAAGTCGTTCTTGTTTGATCTTTTTTATCCATCATGTGTTGAAATTTGTAATTTTGCGACGAGTGTTTGTCGAAATTTCAAGTTTCGATGTCAAACTGTTTGGCGTAAAATGGGAATAGCTGGTTTTAATGATGTTTTTCTTAATATCAAAAGCGAGTGAGCCATTAAATATAACAATTCGCCGTCTCCAGCTCCAGACGCTTTTTTATTAGAGTTTTTCAGACTGACGGGGGAACCCTCCAAAGGAGGAGTCGCTGTTTATTTTGCTATTAAAATGAAACAAAGTTTGGGTTTTTGTGTATAAGCCTCCATGGAATTTTACCCATACATGCAGAGATTCTTATCGAAATGACTGCAAATTTTCGTTGGAATAAAATTTTCTGTACGTTTTTCGGGCGTTTAAATTAGCGGCGAGGATGTTTGAGAGTGTTTTGTTGAAAATTTCAGTGAGAATCTCTTTTTGTCGCCGCTTTAAACATTGGGGTTTTTCTTTTGTTTGCGGTGTATAACGGGATGGGTAATGGGAATACAGTGTCGGAATGTCTTGTTTGAAGTTGTGCCATCTCCGGAGGCCGCAGCTAAGGTGGCGTGTAATGATTGCGGTATGTTCTGATGTGAGCTCTTATTGTAAAGTAAACACAGGCAATGACCCTCTTTAAATTGCAAATGTGCATTAATAACAGAGTCCGCAAAGCTCGTACTTGAATATTCAGGAGTACAGTTGGGTGAGATTATTGGTGCTTTGGCAGTTGCGTTGTAGACACTCTTTCCATTCTGGGATTGCACTCCGCCGCTTTATTTACCTAAGCAATCAGGAGGATTTCATCCGCCCATTCCAATGTTTCGCGATTGGTCCAATTCGCCGTATCAGTAATAAACTCGCCACAATGGTCGTCGACAGCTTATCACCTCTTGTCGGTGAAGTGGCGAAACAAATAGCGTTTTATGTCGCCGTTAAAAGAGCAAACTTAATAAAGTGGCGATAATCTCATATTTATGTTGATTGCGCCTTTATTCGCGCTAAACGAGTCGAGATGAAAGAGGGAACGCCTGTTAATTGGAGCACTTGTCGCTCGCGATACCGACGTGCGTGAGCGAATGCCGGAGATGTACGACAAGAGCGCGGGCTCCAAAGGGAGGAAAAAAGCCCACATACCGGGCACTAGGTGCTGATTTGTCCCCTCTGGCGTCGACTTGGAGCGTTCAGAATTGAAATTGATGGCAGTTTGAACTGGACGGCCATTGTAGCGGCCGGTGAACAAAATAGATCTGGTCAGCATTTGGCAGATTTATGAACGTTATTAACAGCGTTTGCATTGCTACCCTGCACTCTAATGCAATTGCGGCTTTTGTTACTAATGCTGGCGTGTTAGCCGCATACTTAGAGTTATAGCGCCATTATGACGCTTTTTGGATCATATTTCAACAATAAAACTGACCAGAGAATGTTAATACGTTCGAAACGACGCACACGCTCACTCGTAACCCAAAACTGCATTCGTCTAGTTGAACATTTTCGAAATGAAGTCGTAAAAAGGCGCATCGTTTAACAGAGGCACGAGAGGAGAGTTGTTCAACAAATTGGATTCATAAAGTCGGCCGGTTTTATGTAAGGTCAACCCTTTTGTGATTCTGTTTAAAGCGGAATATATTCACGTTGATACAGATATTTCGATGGGACATTGTGCTCAAACGAGGGTTAGAGGTGTTTGCTGCCAATTCGCCTGATTGATGGCTCAGATTACATTTTTTCGTTTGAAGTGGACAGAAATTATTCAATCATCTAAACTACTGCCTTTTTGTTCAAATTTGGATGATTTTTGTGTTATTGTACACCCCTTCCGTTCCAAAATAAGTGTGAAATAATTCTTTGCAATTGCATTGATCTGAGTGAAACCGAACTTGACCCGGCGCATCCGCCATTTCTGTCGTGGCAATAAAGTCCTCGGCATTAGGAGACAAAATAAACGAAAAGTTTTGGGTAGATATTTGATCGAGCACTTAACAAACTTACTTCTGAATTATATATTTCTGTTTTATTTTGGTTGTTACGAGTACTTAAATTGCGAATCGTTGAAAGCCTTTTGGATGAGAGCAGCGAATTAAGGCAGAAATAGGAAATTTGTAAGCACATTAGAGGCTTTTTAATTACTAGACAATGTTTTCTTTTCCCTCCATTCATAAATTATCGTGACTGCGGATTCCGCAGCTCGTATGTTTTAACCGCCGCCACATAATTATGAAACCTTTTGATCACACACGTTATGAGCGAGTCAAAGAGGCGACTTTTGTTTTTGACGGCCAACTGAGGAAGAAAATTCTTTCATCATTGCATGCGGCGAGTTCTCGTTTTATTATTAATTGCGTCTTAAAGTCGACAATATTTTCACACAAGTCGCTGTTTCATTAACCAAATGGATTTAATGCTGGGATGAAATTAAAGTGGGTATTTCTTATGAAACTAGTTTTCCCTTCGTTCGTTAACGAACAGTAATTTTATTACACAAATTAGTTAGAGTTGTCGAGAGCTTTGCTGTAAAGAGTCCGGGACAATTAATTTGAGTTTTTTCCGTTTCTTCCGTTTCTTTTTCGGGGTCCAACATATAAATAAGGTCAAGTTGAATAAAACGCGGGTGTCTTTTCAAGCCATGTCGGGATTTTTTGTACTGTTCCGGAAGACAATTCATTAGGTAATTTGTTTAGGAGCGACCTTATGTTATTTTTGGTCTTGTTTCGGTGTTTGTGCGAGGGAGAGAGATAAAGGAGGGGTTTTAACGTATCTTCGAGGCTATTGTATGGCTGAAACATGGATGAAGAGCGTAGGAAAATATAAAAGAGTGGTAAGGACATATCGGAGCCGGCGGAAAGCAAAGCTGGGCGGGCGAGTGTGTACAATACGGCGCTAGGTAAAAGGGACATAAAAGTTTATAACGTGACACGTCATTACCTCGCCTCAACGACTTTGGTAAGAAGCGTATGTGTTCATCTGCAACAGAGGCGAGATATTAAGATAGCCAGTGAATTGTGCTTTCCCGACGGGATTCTCGGGAATTTAGGGTGACTTCTGTAAAGTCGTGTTTCATATTTAACCACTCCCTCTGTGACAAATAAACTATTTAACTGTCGGGGGCTCACCCCTATCATTATCAGGCAATTTGAGTTCGGAACACCTCACTATAGTATTATGATGTTTCACTGCGTGTCGTAATCGTAAACGAAACGACTGGGAAATTATTAAATATGTGCATTTTCTTTTGATGTATAAATTCCCGGTTTTAGGTCGTATTTATGATCGGGTTAATCTTCAGAGGGTCATTTCGAGCATTTTCACTCCCTGCGTTAATACGGGCTGAAATTAGCTTTTACGTTATGGTGTTTTAGAATCCTGGATTATAATTATTATGCCCGGGGAAAGTTTGTTTTTAAGTCGATTATAATAAATTTCTGATTCGTTTCGTGGAAGCGAGGGTGCAATTTGCCGGTCAAGCGATCCTCTTCACATATCTTGAAAGTTTAAATTGGTTCTTGGGGGTCGAGATTGCTCCGTTCGGTCTTAATAATTATTATAAGTATTCCTTGAACTCATTAAATGCGGACGCTTTAAGCGCAAGAATAAAATTTGCTTTTTTCGACTTCTTCTTTTCCATTTATATGTAAAGCTATATCAAGCCACTGGATGTAAATTAAGAAATTTTAATAAAAGTCGGCCGCTTTAATAAGTGTTTTGATGTAATTCCTATGCCGCGCGTTTTAAAGTTCGCTTTGGTTGCGAGCGGTTTTTTTCCTTCGTCTTTCACTAATGAGACAATGATGCGCTCTCGAAAATGGAAGAGTGCATCGCGACGCGAAAAAACCTCGCCTGTAATTTATTCCATGAACGCAAATGTTTAAAATTGAAACATGCCTGCATAATGCAGGATTTTTGTCGGGCTGACGAGTTCCACGGGAAATTTCTTGTCCAACTACTTCAAGTATGTGAAACTTTTCAAGAGTAAAGTTTGTGCAAAAGATGGCCATTTTTATCAAAACAAAAGGAGTGGCTGCGCCCCGACTGATGAAACAGTTATAAAGCTACGAGGAAAAATTCACGGTTTAATTTTCCAACCTCAGATTATCTGTATTACGGTGTAAAAATGGCAATAAGTCGACACCTAATAAAGAATACAAAAATATTTTGAGCAAGTGAGTTGAGGCACTCCAGTATTCACTTTGCTGGCGAATTGGTATCGTAAATCGTGCCAAATGTACAAATGCAAACCAAGCGAGCAGTTGGTGACTTGTTCGGATCCTGGCTGGAAACTTTGAAAGTCCGTTTCATAATTTAGAGGGCGATTTGTTTGAGAGAGTCGCAATCGCGATTGGATTTTTTTAATTGACGGTATTCAGCCGGCGTCGCTTTTCTGGAAAGACTCTCAAAAAGAAAAAGAGTTGCGCCGTAAATTCGTCAAAGCGCGGGTCGTCGGAAGGGCGTAATCATTTCGCTTCATTATCCCCATCGAAGTAACGCGATTTGCTCCGGCTTCTGGGTCTATGTAATTCAATCGTTTGGGCAAGTCCGGACGGCGCGGCGGTTATTCCTGTCGATATATCCACCATCGATAACGATCTCGAAACGGGAGCGATAGCCGTAAGTCCCGGAGAAAAGGAAGAAGTCGCGCGCGGATTGCCGAGCTTAGAATGCAATGACAATCTATCGGTTCACTTGTGGAGGGCTTAGCCTAGATCCGGGCGGTCTTCTCCATTCCGGCGACAATCGCAAGGGCCACCCAAACCCAGGAATTAAAAGGGAACACCTCGGGCCCCGAGAAAGAGATAGCGCACAATTACAAAGACAAACCGCTTTTATTACCGTAATTAGGATAATCTAATGTGTGTGCATGTGTTAATTAAAGCATGCCCGTCGTTTCCGTAATTGGAATTTAATTCTCCCACTCGTTGTTTTGGAACTGTGTTGTCAGAGGGGGCTGCATGCGGCTGCGGCGAACATAAACTAATTTGGCCGGGCGCGGTTATGACAAAATCTCTAATTCGTGTACAGTGGGCACGGGGCCGTGCACGCGACCTTTTTCACAAATCACCATACATTTATTTAAATCATTATCAAACCAATCATATATTCAAGAACAAATAAGTATACTGGTTGCGTTTTTCCGTGTATAAATTGGGCTTTCGGCCTTTTCATCGGTACACTCCGTGCTTCTTATCTAATTCAATTCAATTTTCGTATGTAATGGCGGGATTTTATCATCGGCAATCTGAGTAAGTGGTGAATGGTTCGGAAACTTGGGCTAGTGAAGCGGCCACGGTTTCTGTCTCCCGCAGAAACCAAATGGATATTGCTCGTATATATACGAGAGCATAACAGACAGGCAATCTTGAGCGGAATTGCCGCTAAACAAAGTAAAGACTGGCCGAGCGACTCAAACATGGGGATTTCAATAAACTTGACGATATTGATGGGTATTTTCGCTCCGGGGCTGAAACTTTCGACGTTTTGACTCTTTGCGTCCGGATTAATGATCCGCCGTCGTGACAGTCGCAACGGCACGAGAATAAGACGTCCTGTCGCACCCGAAATCTCCCGCTAAGCCGCCGGATAAGGCCATAATTGCAGAAATAGATGCACTTGTGCGGCGAGACGACGCTCCTGTCAAGACGCGATTTACTTAATGCATCGCGAATTAGGGTGGGAATTTTTTGGCTAAATTTAGCCCCCGCCATTGATTTTCTCCATTGCATATTCCGCCGTAACGGGAACGGCAATAATGGCCGTAATAATAGTAATAATATCAGCTCATGGCTTTTGCAACGTCGATAGCTTATGGGCTGGAAGCGTCGAAGGCCGACGAGCCATTTTAAAGTGAGTGCTCTCGCGAGACCTCGCTTCCTGCAGTTGACGTAATATAGCAGGACAAGAGTTTTTCCATGGAAAAACTTCTAAGCCGAACGTGTTATCTTACAAGAGTTTCCAAAGTTGTTTAGGCAAAATCACTATATCGAACAGCAAATTTTCCCAGAACGGCAATTACCGACGCCGAGTTTTGTTCGAAATGTTAATCAGATTTCGTGAGCAGTCAAAAAACTACCTGCAAAGAATCCAACACGCTACAGTCACATCTAAACCAGTGTAAATTTTACCCGAGACTGGCCTGTGTCGGCCATAAATCTCTCCTAAAAGTTCCGCGAAGAATGTTAAGTGAAAAGTTTAAATTAAAATGAATCATGGTGCGGGAATTGTTTCGTCAGGACTTTTACCAGCACAGCGGCCGAAATACACGCCCAAAACACATTTTTTCTTAACCTTGACTGTTGGCCACAATAACTTGCTGTATCCTCTTGTCAAATAAAGCTATTGGTGTCGTTTTGCGGGATGAATTTTTCCAGTGGTGGCGAAGCCGAGGCGTCGCCGCAGCGATATATCTCTTTTTCTTATCCAAACAAGGTTTCGGGAGGAACCTCCCGGTGCGGAACTTCCACAATTCCTGCAGACATTCAAAACAGCGAGATAAATCAGAGAGTGGCGGCGAATTCGACGTACCTGGTCGATCATAATAAAATGGAAAAAAGATCGGACCAAATCTGGGTCAGACAACTCGGCAAAAATAATGTTTACATCTGATGGATTCAACTTTAAAAATAGCCAAACGCTCCGAAAATAATCTCGTGGGTGGAGGGAAGATCGCTCCAAATGCATAAATAAATGAATTCGAAGTAGTGCGGGGGCTGATTAGAATTGGAAAGAAACGGGCGGTGATTAAATGCAATACCAAGAAGTCATGGTGGGATCTTAATGGTTGTTTTAATCATCGTGTCCATATCGCGTGTTGCGGAATAATTACCTCGGGGAGGCGCTGAAAAAATGGCGGCAGGAATCACGGTACATCAATGGGGCCAAGCCCCAGATCGGTGTAACGATTCTGTTTTAAAGTGGTTATCCAGGGATTTTGGCGGGTTTTAATTGGTGGCTTCGCTCGTGGGGCCGCACATGTGCTTAAGACGAGGAAAAGAGTGTAAATGCGGTATCCGGTTTGAAGATCTGAAAGTTGGCGAGCCGGAGTGAGGCTTGTAAAGCAGTTTTTAAATTGCAGTTGTCCTAATCCCGTCGGATGTGGATTGAGGCGGCGAACGCGATAACTGTCGAGATAAAACAAGGTGGGACTAGAGCCGAGGATTAATGCGTTATTTACAAAAGGAAACTTTCACGATACCGAATTAATTCGTTTTCAGTTGAAAAGTTCTTCCACGGCGGGGCTGTCGCTCATTCAGTCAACACTGTTGTTAAAGAAAACTAATCAGAGGAGATTTATTAGCGCAGTAAAGTTGCTACGATTCAATAGTCGCCTTTTCGAATCGATACTTTCTAATCATCATGTCCGCTTTGTTCCGGCGGGTTTTTCTCTTCGACACCTTTCACGGTGGTATGTTTGCGGGCAGAAAAGGCACGCTTTGTTAGACGGGCTGAGTTACGGCCCGGCAATGGCGTCATATTCCGAATTCTCCACACCTTATCCTCGTTTGCATAAATCTGTCCGGCAATAACATATCATTAAGCTCGTAGACTTAGCGGCTCATAATTGGCATTGCATGTGCAGCGTTCCGGTTATTATTGGCTTTCATCGCATCCATTCCGTCGAGTTATAGGCCGTTGTCAGCTTATTGTAAATTAATATCTACTATTAGGTAAATGAATCTGTTAATGGGCGTTTGATTTAATCGATATGTCATCGTCGGTGCCCTTTCGACTGCCATTACAGCCCACACGCAACGTCACTTCTTTATGACGTTCCCTGTAATTGAAATGCTAAATAACGGCCCGGGAACGGAAAGCTTTCGAAACGGGAATCCGCCGATTGTTATTCGAGATCGTAAGCTGTCTCACGCCACTGCCGCGTACACAATGGCGTGGAAGAGAGGAAACTGCCGGTCAGGGTGGGTTCACACTAAGCCCCCCGGATTGATCTCCTGCCACGATTACAATGAAGAGTTAACGACACGAACGGCTACAGATGATAATGCGAGTCTTCGAAATTGGTTCTGCGACTCGAGGAGTTTCGCGATAGAAAGCTCGCCTGTAAATTGAAGCGATTTGAGACGGTGGTGACCGCCAGCGAGGTGGGAGGTTTATGAAACGGTGTGCGGCAGTCGGAACACGTAGACTCGATCTATTTACCCCGAGTATATGAGAATTGAAATCGAAAATCCTGCTCTTTTTTGCCTCTCGAAAACATTTCTAACTTCCCATGTGTGATTGCGCGACACTGATAGCGACAAAACAGGGCTGAGGCCGCATGCATGAATTCAACCATTTCTGTGCAAAAGTGATGGGTTTAGCGCCATAAATATTTAAATACCAATTAGGCATGGAGCGGAACGAATTTTTGTGATAAAAGGTTTTTTCTTCTTCTGCTATTGTTTGCAAAAGCGGGGTTTAACATGCGATAAGTCATAATTTAGGGGATTCATTTAGAAAAACGGCTCGTTTGGCGGTTTCGGCGTTCTTTGAGGAATGATGTTTCGGTTAAATTCGAGGGAGGAATGCGGAGGTGTCGTGGACATTCCGTTGAAACTCCTGTATAAAACGTTTATTATGCTCCGCGTCTGCGACGTTTCCTCTGTTTTAATTAAATTCGAGCTTACGTATCATCGATGCGACGGCCTCCGGATCGGTGTAACACGTCTGCTCCGGGATTAAACCCGGAGAAGTTGGGCACTTAGGCTGCGGTTTTTGATGAATTCTTAACGTCGACCGCTTTCATCATTCATAACGATTCGCTCCGGAAGAATTCCGGGGCGAGTCCCGATTTTAATGGCGTGGTGTGCGCTATTAATATGGTAAAAACCCAATTACCACAAGTCGGCGTTTTGCACGTAGTGTTGTGGATGTCGCAACGTTCCGTAATTATGCACACGTGTTTTGCGCATTGTCCCGAGCGGTGGTGAATACAAACTACATGCGGCTTTGTCCTGGGAGAAAAAGCGAGCGAGTTCATCGGCTCCTCTCCGGGCATCATTTTTCATTTCCATGGCAGAGTTTTCGAGTTATATTGACGTCGGAGGGCATGTCGACCTTGTCAAAATCGCGAAAAACGTGCCATCGAAACGGTTTCGGAATTACGGCCGTAATTGTCGCAAGTTTCAGAGACGTGTTTATTCGGTAATCCTATCCGGGAGTTGTCCCGAATTCCCGTCAGCGAGTGTAATGTTCGAGTCTCGTCTTCATGCGATTTGTGTTCCGACGAGAACTCCAACCCTTCTACGACTAGGGAGCGCCGAAGGCCGGGCCGTTCCTCGGTCTCGCCCTTTTAATTCCACCTAGGAGTAAGGCGATACACTGTGCTTCTGTTTTATTGTCTGCGTCCGAGGGTCAGACAGCTTTAACATCTGAGAGCTTTTGAGATGGCGAACGAGAGACGTGTCGTTTCGCATTCACGTCCTTTGATCCCTCAGCTCTGTCGAATCTCAGGAGAGCGGAGTTGATTTTTTCACCATTTGAGGTCGATTCCGATTCGGAACTATCGTACCTGTCTTTGGAACTTTAATTAAACACCACTGATAGTTTATACTGACATTTTGTCTTAAAGTTCAAGTCATGCACTTAGATAATGAATACGGTGTCGTAGATGACGTTTTCTAACGAGGCGGAAATGTTTTCGGAAGTGCTCAGGTGTTGAAACAGATTACATACTTTGACTTTTATACCAGAGCTTAAATTAGTATTGTGTGCGATAAATGTCGTGACGCCTCTATTTCTGCGTCTATGGTTAATTGGGGGATTCAGAATGCCTCGAAAGTGTCACATACATAGCGAATTTTTCAAAAGAAAACAAAACACAATAACATGATGTAGGGCTTATATTCAAAGAGAGAAGGTTGACTCGAGATGAGGATGGTTTACGTGACTGGAATCACGTTCGTGAATTTTAAAGTTGTGTGCGAGTGTTAATAACTAGGGTCACATATTTTAGATTTGGTTCTGTTAAAGTTGCCAAGTCATGTAATTTGAATAGATGCGGGAGCTGCTGTATGTGCTTCTGTATTTATTAGATGCAGACGGTTTTCCACAAGCTTTTCATTAGTTTGTATTTTTGCTCCTCTAAATTATGGATAGGCGCTAAAGGGTACTTTAGATAAGACAAGCGTTTTTTGTTTTATTTTTTTATTATTGAAACATACAACGGTTAAAACTACTGATCTGCAAGTGTATTATAAGTAAAGTTTTATGGAAATGTCTGTTGGATCGTCTTCTTAATATGCTCGGATGGTCTTTGTTCTGCCTGGTGATCGACAACCGCCTGTCTTCGTGTCTTCACCCCAATCCTCGCATTGGACTGTTTTATATTACCAGCGTTACCTTTGATGTAGTTTATACGTCTGTCAATTACCGTCTGACCCTCGTCAGAATCGCCGCACATACAAAATCGAACTCACTTCCTCTTGAAAAAGTTGTCACCACCATCACAACACCACGTTTTCTTAATTTTTGTGTCAGGTGAAGGCGTCCGCCTCAATCGATGCTCCACCTGCTGGTATTTCCTTGTGTCGTAAGTAATTCATGCAAGCGTGAGTGCGTGATGTGTGCCTCATTATCGTCCCACCTTTACCACCTAATTTTCTCAATAGAGAGTGGCAACGTTTACGACATCGGTGCCGGCACGCCACTGCCTCGCAAAAGCCGAGGGTAGTTTATGAGTGTCCAGTTGATTGACGCGTCTACAAATTGCGGCGTCACGTGGCTGAAATTCCCAATTGGCACAGTGGTCCCTGAATACTTATGATGCCGGCTGTTGTGCCACTTTGTAAAACTGAAATTGTGCAGTAAACGGTTTAGCCGGGCCATGTTTATTGCAAAATTACGCGTCATATTTTCGGGTTTGTTTTTGTACAGTTTTTTTTTATCCAAAACCGGTGACAATGGAGGTCTGTTTTTTTACGAAGGGACAATTAATTTACGATTGAACGAATCGGACTGAAGTGCCAAAAACAGGCAAATCGACGCGACTGCCGGCAAAAAGTCGGTCAGTTATTATTTTTTAGGGTGGGGGGCGGTTAATTGAGTTTGGAATTTTGTAAGCTCGAAACTGGTTCAAATCGTTTTAATTGAGTCGGTTTAATTTTGAGTGACACAATGTGGGTAATTACAGAGTGACGAGGAATAAAATATTCTCCAGAGATTTATAAATAACACCTTATCGGCGCTCTAATAGACAGATGTATAATTGACCCGAATTTCGGAGCGAATGAAATTATCTCGGCAAGGGAACAAGGCACAGCGTGTTTGTGCTGCTTTTCAATTCAAGAGGTCGACCATTTTTCAACACTCGCTAATTTGAAGTTACTGTTTAATTGCAACAAATCTACATTGTTTAAATTGTGGTAATTTCGTTCAAATAAACTTTTTCGCTCGAACAAAAATGGTGGATGCGCCGGGCCAACATTTTTAATTATTGTTGGTTTACCATTAGTGTCAAAGGATGTTATATTAACTACTAACCAATAGTTTTTAATCTCATTTTGTACCTTAAAAAAGCCACTGAATCAATATATAAACTGAAAAGTTTGTATATAAAAAGTATTAATTCGTTGTTTCGTGAAATGTTGTATGTTTATGGTTATTTTTTTGAGTTAGGATTTCGCTTTTTTGTGTTTATTGTTATCAATTAATTAGAATTTGGCAACTTTTTTTAATACCTACCGCTTGTTTTTTCACCTCGTTTCGGGGATTTGGCAGCGTGTTCCAATAACTTTTCGCTTTTGCGATTTTAGTGTTATTGGATGGTAAAAGGGTTTTCGTTGAGCCGCTGACAAACACTCGTGATTAGCTCTCCTTATGGTTCATTTTACGATTTTTTTCCGGGATAGGATTGTCATTAAAGCTTAATGAAGGGGTAGCGAAAATTCCGCCACCGCATTATTATTCACAGAATTTTTTCTTTTACGACGTCGTAAATCAATGTTTATAGAATTACGACTGAATATTTCATAGTAAAACGCAAAATATACACTCAGCGGTTTTCGCTTAGAATCGCTTTATTGTGTTTTTTTATGGGAGATTGTGATTCGTACATTTTTTTGGTGAGCGTAAGTTTTGGAAATTCGCTCGTGTTATAATTTAGTTTTATCGACTCTATCAGTTGTAAATTACGAGGTGATTAAAAATGCCGACTACTTACTTCAAATTAACGACTATAAAGTGCAGTTATCGCTCGAACGCGTTGTAAAATACGGAGGGAATTATGAATAATGTTTCTTGTTCGGTTGTAGAGACAGTTTTGAATTGTATCAGGGAATTTTGTAATGCAATTAACAGAGTTGGAGTAATTGGAGCGCGCGTGGTTGCGACCGCCAATTCGCAAATTGATTTTACTAACTTAAATCAAAGAATTATGGCAAGTGTTATTGTTATTCGGTTGTTGTATTGGGTGTATGCAGTTTGATGGTTGCACATGGCACAGAACCGAGCGATTTTCAACTGTGCACCCTCATAACAGTTACTTTTAATTGGCCCGTTTTGAAGTTGTTTGTTCTGCCCTAATGCGAACGGATCAGTTCACCTTCCTCGATTAACTTCAACAATGTAAAAGTGGCCGCATCGCTTTTTGTATTTTTTCACTCGCAACGATTTATCGGATTTTTCCTCTTAATTAAAGCCGTATTTCTCTATTATTGCGTCGATTAAAACAATAACGCTCCTCTAATTTATAACCGTCTCTGTTTGAATTCTAAATTGAAAAATAATAAAGCGCGTTCAGCGATACAACAAATCCTCGAACCGGGAATCGTAAAATAAAAATTTCAACCGGTTAGTATTTTATTTCAAACCCAATTCGTGATTTTGTGTTTAGTTGCGCGCTGGAATATAAATGTAAAAGGGGCCGGATGGCCTAGTCAAAATCGGAAACAGGGCCGAACCGGATTATTAAAATGGGGCCCGAAAGTGGAAATAACTGACGTTAGTCACGATATATTCGCGCGAATAAATTTTAACGTCACATTTCTCTCGTACTTATGCCGTAGTCAGTTCCTTTTATTTTTCGTTTTATTGTTGAATTATACTTTCAATTTTTTTTATTGTCACCGTTTAAAACTTGGAGACTTTTCGCGGTTTCAGGAGGGTTCAGGATGTTTAAAAGGTGCAACGGTGGCAGTGTTTTCAATGCCAATCGTTTTTTTCTGATGTTCGTAATGATTTCTCTGGAAAACTTCTCGTCCTCGTCGGCGTTTTAATAATAAATTCATTTGTAAAGTTTTAATGAAACGAAATAACGATGGAGTGTTTTTTAGAAAGTCTCTTCCGTTAATTTGCAAAACAATGTACCTGCATTATGGCGGAAATTCGACGTAATCCGGGCGTTAAGATATAAATAATGTTTTCGGAATTAATCGCGCCCGGACTCGTTCCGGTGTCGAGGTTATTTTTATTTAAATCATTTGAAATCACTTTTTCTGCGTTAGTGGAGCCGAAAGTTCCGGGTCACCTAACGACCCGGTCACAGGGACATTAGCTGCTAATTTATCCTTTAACTCGGTCGTGTTCCACGCCCCGAGGTCGCAAATAAAATAAACTGCAAATATCCACACGACGCCGGATTAAGACACGGTCGAGTTCTTGACCGTTGAGTCGTGATTTAGAATTTTTTTCATGAGGGTTGAAAAGGGATGTTTTTACGGTGTCGTGTGAAAGCGTTCACCTGATGTGTGTGTGTCTGGTTGTTTCCGAACTGCGGCGTGTTTACATGACAGAGGGGAAAGGCAGAATCGAGATCATTTCGTTCCCTCAAGACCGAAAAGACGTAACTCGATATCATCCCTACGGTTATCTTGCGTGCGAGAGGTTTGTTGTGTGTGGAGCGAAGAGATCAAGTTTGTATTAAATATTAGCGGGCGAAAAACACTTTGTCACTTCGTCAACAATATGACGATGAAAAAAACGGGAAAGAATCAGGTTCGGGAAAGGGAAATGTGATTTGGGATGGAGTAGATTCGCTACGCCCGCAGATGAAACGAAGTTAAGGCTCGAAAATTCAAATTAATCTAGTTTTGAGGCCTTCTGTCTTCGAATAAAGAGGGCGCGATTGAGGACAAAGACAAAGGGAAAGACGAACTTTTCTGCACTCACCAACATATTAGATAACACATCGGTTAGTGTAACGAAAAAATTTAATTCAAATTTCGCCCAAATCTTCAGCTAGTCGTATCGTGTACGGAATATTGTGCACAGTGTTCCCTGTGAAGGCCTTATCGGCCAAAATTTTTTCCACCAGTTGGCTTTTATAATACGTCCATCTGTGGTCTTCCAGAAAATTTTTGAAGATCTGTTCAGTACTCGGAATGTGTCGCGTCAAAAACTGCTCAATTGCCTTGAAGGTGATCATACTTTTGTCCCGAAGAAAATATCTGGGCAAAAGAAGGCATTCAGTCTCGTCAGAAGCCACGATGATCCTGTTCTTCAAACTTTCACCGACGTTGAAACAGGCCAATTTATTGAAAGTGCAAACTTTGATAAAGTGGGTTTGGATGTTTGGTTGCGTATAAGAGGGTCTTAACGACGGTCGCGATGTGCTTATCGCTGGTCGTAGCGATGGTTTCAAGCCCATGTGGGACTCTTCCCTCTTGTGTAATTTTTTGATGTCTTTGTAAATCGCCGCTGGTGGCCTGGCCTCCGATTCGGGGCTTTCTTTCACCAGTGTGTAGTGCGGTAGTCCTTTTTTCCACGTGGTTTTGATCGTCATGTATTCAATGAGGTAGCAACTGCCCTTGGTGATGAAATAGACGCAGTCCAGTTGACCTCCGGTGCTACTCAGAACAATTTGGTCGGGTTCGTAATTTTTCTTCTTGGCCAGGATACAACTCTCGCGTATGTCCACTTCGCTCCAGTTTCGGAAATAAGTGAACCAGGACATATTTTCCTGCACTTCGGCCCATTGACTGGCCACTGTGTCCTTTAAAACACGATCGAAATCGTCACGCTTGACGTAGAGAAATTCCGTGGCTTCGGTTGTTGTGACCGTGGCTGTTCGAGCGATGTTGTGAAGAAGACCAACTTCTCCGAAGTAATTCCCCGGGCCCATCAAGAGGACATCTTTGGTCACATTTTCCTTGAGGAGTTTGTCGTAGTACGTTTGGCTCACAACGACTTCACCGGTCAAAATAACGTAGAGATTTTGCGCCTCGTAGTCTTGCTTTACAACGACTCGGTTCGGCCCAAAGTAATTAAAATACATAATTCCGGGTAGTTGGCTTTTGACTTCCGGAGGATAGCGCCGGAAACATTTCAGGTTCCCGATGATTCTCCTCAAGTGATTTTTTTCGGCTTCGGTTCTCAGTTCTTGGGGTTTGTTCAAGACGGCTTTGTCTTTGAGTGTTAGGAGACTCTTCTTGCCTTTTTTCCGAGTCAAGACTTGAATGTTTTTCTTCACATTGTCGCCGAGTTTCTCGTCTTCGAGTTCCTGAAGCCAGGACAAATTGGCGATGATGAGTTTGACGAGTGCCCGGAATTTTCGGCGAGCGCTGACGGCGCGCTGGTAGCGCTCTTCCGGGGACATGGATTTCCTCCGGGCGCGGTCCATTCTGGAGGCCATGGTGGAGGAGTCGTGACGTGGGGCCGTCAGAAATTGACGGGGAAAGTGTTTATCCGGGCAACGAGTTGTTTTCAGAATTTCAGGCACGCACCTAATTCGGTAATAATCGAAATGGCACGTGAGCCCGGAATTTAAATTTTCCAAAACAAGAAGTTGGTGATCGTCGTGTGTTCGGTTTTCAGGGCGCGTACGAGTCGATGGTTTCGGTTCCGATTTATGACGTCATAAGATAAAAATTGATAGCGGAATATGTAAATGCGGAACCGGATCCGGACATGATTAATGATGTGAGGTCCGCCTTTGCCATCGCTTGGTAATACTCGCGAAAATTGCTCGGAGGTTGGCTTCGTGTGCACGGTCACGATTGTAAATTTGTCCAAAAGTTGGTCTTGGCTGTGACAACAATCCTAAATCAGGATAATGCCTAATGTGATATATAATGCGAAAGTTCGGAGATGGAGTGTGGGATTTCGATTCTTGCCGGAATGCTTGATAATAGAGACGAGGCAGGAAGAGGAAAAAAGTGGACAAAACGAAATGTCAACGGTCCGAAAGGGTCATAAATTCGGGCATTCATTTAATGCGTTTTCAGTTTAATCAGTCGGGCTTCGGTCCGGTTGCGTGTGTACGTAATAGAAAAGTTATGTGAAGTCGATTTCCTGATTGCCGGGTTTGTTTATGTGTACACACTGTTAGTGGGGGACAATCCCCGGATTTATTGTTTGTAGAGGCTCGAAACAGTAGGTTTAGTCAACCTCGTCATTTAATCGAATAATGTGCCATCGAGTCTATAAAACGTTACGGCCTTTTTCGCCGGTATAAGGCATATCGGAATTAGTTCCTTCCTCGGCTGCGGGTCCAGGATTAAATCAAATTTCGATCTCCAAAGCAGCACGCCTTCCTTTCACGTTCAATTGTGGAATAATGATTGTTCATTAGAGAGTGGCGTCGGTGACGTTCCCGGAATAATAATAATTTTCTTTATTTCGGCGCCGAAATGCTGTTCACATTTCAATTGCCTCCAACGACGTTACTATAAATTAACAGCTAATTTGCACATGATCACAACGGCACTGGCGTTTTAGAGTGCACAGGTAATTTAAATGGACGATGTTAACAAGTTCCGCCGTTGCATTTATTCCCCAATCACTTTCGGTATGTATATATGGAGTAACATATCGATTTTATCTCGTGGGCTATGTAACGTGATGTGTGTTGAATTTTGACCGGATTGCCGGTTTTTACAAGCGACTAGAAAGCGCAACGTACAGGTGAAGCTTTTACCAAACGAAAAATAAAAATTGCACATCCACTTTTCCATCATCCTGAATTACGTCTATTACATCAATGAATCTAATAATAGAAATGATGAAATTAACCTAATTGGTGTTATGTTCAATCAAAGCATTTGTATTTGCTGTTTTCACAAATATTGTGCTACCATGGCGACTGAATTAACATTAAATTATTTTCAGCATTAATTAACTAAAATAATCTGCAATTTCTTTGCAGTAGCAAATAACAACGACAGCAAGCATATTTTACAATATCGACATTAGCCCCACATTGTTCCATTTCCGCTCCACAGAATGCTTCTTTGGGTTAAAAGTACTCTTTCATCTCTCTAGGGAATGCACCATACTTAGAGAAAAATCGCTAACTACAGTTATTCTGCTAGATCACGCAGCCACAATATGTAAAATTTGTGTTAATAAACAATTACAAAGCTGACAATAAAGCAATCTTTAACATTTTTGACAAAAATGAAAATCGTGTGTACTATCTTAAACTTTCATCTTTCAGCTTTCCCAGTGGCGTAGGTGCTTTTATAGTCTATTTTTAGAATACCATTAAGTGAATGTTTACTTGCGACAACTTGTGAATTGTTCCATAATGACTTATTGTGTCGTATTTGAGAAAGTAAAAGTATTCTTCCTTCAATTAATAATGAACTGATTGTACAAATACATTTCTCAAGCGAAGCTATCTTGTTTAGTATTAGTCTCTCTGGGATTTTTTTAAATTTCTTGTTGTTCTATGCTTTACAGTGTGGGTTGTCATTTTTGCAACAACTTTCCGATTATCGAATTAATCAGTAAATCCAGAAAGGGAAACTCGATAAATAATACAGTTAGTTCCAATCAGAGTTGGCAAAGTTTAAAACTTGTTGGTCCTAAAGTTGAAATTTGATTTTTTTTGTGTTTTAATAATGAATGAACTTTGGCCGCTTTCGTTTCATTCATGGTCACGTGGTGTTGAGGAGAAAAGGATGTAAGTTTTAATTTGCGATTGTAAATGTGTCTGTTTTCGTGGTAACATGGTCGTATTTTTTCACATTTTGCCGTTGCGAGTGGATATCGAGTGAGCACGTAAGTGGTCGTTTTCGTTTTATCCGTGTTGTGTTCGCTTATTGCGGCCGTTTTCGAGAATCAAAAGGTGTTTCGGTAAAAATCCAATAGCCGTGGACATATGCTCCGTAATAAAGCCTAAAGACAACGTTCGCAGTGCTTAGCAGAAACCCCATTTCGAGTGTTTTTTAGCAAGACGTGAGCTCCGCTAATCCGAAAACTGCAAGATTGATGAAGCCTCGCTTCGATTGAATCTTGTTGTGTGTTTCGAGCAAAAAGCGTTCGTGTCGTCGACGACTCCGACATGCTGTTATGTTAATTCCGGTGGTGTTTTTATTCGCGAGAGATGGATGTATTTTTGCCGTCGCGATGAGCTCCAGATATTAATTAATCGCGTTATTTATACGCCATTAGCGGAAGCGTCTAGCCATTAAGAGCGTCCGAATAAATCGTCCAGAAAAAACTATTAAAGGAGGTGGCGCATTAAGGTGAAGCCGTTCTGTGCATGCCTCCCATTTATCATGTCCCTACCAACAGAAAGATTCCGAGTTTGAGATTAAGTTGGCGTTTTTAATTCGGAAGTTGAGTCGTCATCCGTCGACTGGCTGTGGCACGGCAGTGTAATGGTGCCGAAGACGTATTGAACTTTCGACAAGCTTATTTATCTCGGGACGCAATAGCGATTCGTCTTGGCACTTCAAAACGAACGCCAGCTTCGGCTTCGCCCTCGGACGAAATTTTTGAAGGTGGTCGATACGTTCCGGCCCGGGGCCCCGGCAATAAACACCACGTCACGCCATTATGCGGAGATAGAGCAGTGGGCCCACGGGCGACTTAGCAATGTCCGTCGCGTTACAATAATAAAGAAATAAAGGGCCAGGTCGAATAGCTCTGTGGCGCAGCGCACCGGTGTATAAGAGATAAGAGATGTGGACGACGATAGCGTAGACAGAGAGCGCTCCAATACGGCCTCTGGGAGTAGTTATGCAAAACTTGCGCGGAGCTCCGGCCTGCAGTTACACAGTTATGATGAAAGACCCATAAAGGGCACGTGAAACACCTCTCACACCAACGCACGATGCCGGTGCTGCTTTACCACCACCACCGCAGCTACCCTCCAACAACGGCGGTTTTAATCTGCGCCGCCGAGCGGATTCCGCGACGTGGCAGGAATAGTACCGGGCGGCGGTATTGTTTCACGATTAAAATTAATCTTTTTCCATTGTGGGCATTATAAAGGGTCGAATGACGACGGCGGGGGTTTACACCTTTCTGGACGTCATTGAAAAATGGACTTTTGTACACCGATTGTCTGAACTGAGCGCGGAAAATCACACCTTCACTGATTTTCAGCAACAAACTATTTTACGTATTTTGTAATAAAAATAATTTAAGGAACGAATTAATCGAACGCATGAACGAAATTACAAAAAATGTCGATAATCATGCACCAACCTACAGTATTATGAAGGGACGAGTCGAATTGGTTCCCAAATTCTGTAATCCTCTCTAATTATAGTCGAATTGGTTCCCGGGGATGGTCGAATTGGTTCCCATCGGTCAGGTAGGTCAGGTAAACAGATTAAAGTATTATGATAACAGAAATGGCGTTTGTAAGTGTATGAACAAATTTACAAGTTCCAAAACGTTAAAAAACAAATCGTATTTTAACAATTTAAAGGCTACGGATAAATATTTCTTCGAGTATTCAAGTACTTCCAAAACGATGAAGAAGGCGCATAGAACTTAATGGGTACTATGTCGAAAAATGTTAAAATTATTTTTGTAATTTGTCTCTATTTTGATGCTTTAATAGTATTAATAGACATATTAACGAACGCAACGTCATCATGTGAGATGTCTTAATAGTCATTGCTTGACGAAACATTTTACGAAATTTACAGGAGAGCATTGGGCTTAAAAAATTACATTCTCCTTTTTTTAAATAACCAGTTAGCCATGAATAAATGAAATTTGTTGTTGGATTTTGTGCCAAGAATATAATTATTTGAACATTTCTACAAGCTTTAAATCTAAAATATTAACATATATTTGGCTTAATCCTTTTTACCTACCTGCTCATGCGGGACCCATTCGACCATCACCCGGGATCCAATTCGACCATTACCTTTTACAGAATTATACTTATAGAGATTATTGGGAACCAATTCGACCACGACCATTATGAAATGGTTAATTCGAATGCAAGCTGATTTTCTGAACTTGCGACACTTTTTAATTTGACTTACATTTTTTCCCAAAAAGGTTCCATTATCGTGCATAAACTGCCTGCCTGCAAGACTTTTGTAAGCAACTGTATATATGTATTATTCCCGGAGGAGGGTAACAAGTAGTATTGGCACAAGTTGCATTCTGCGGAGCGGAAATGGAACAATGAAGTTTGGGTATTCAAAAAATCTGCTTTATTTATTTACTTTGTTCCCTCCGCATCTTTACAATACGTATGTGGCTGTCCCGGCGCATCCACCATTTTTGCTCGCGGCGAATATTTTAATTTTGTTAGGAGGGAGTCATGAATTTTAATTGATATTGCAGTTTTTGTAAGATTTTCTGTGATTCGAATGTGGGTGGTTCCGGTTTTGTGTGCAACCGCAGCGTATATTAAATGTGTCACGTCGGGTCGGTGTCCCTCCGGTGCAATTCCGATTCATCTCACGCAAATCATTGCGTTATCTGTATCCTGGCAAAGCCCTACGAGGGCTCCTGATCTACGCCTCATCGCCTATAAGGAGCGTTCTCTCGTTTCGCCGTGAGCTTTTTATTTAGCACACACGCCCTCATTCACATACTATCAACTTTATATTGTATCAATACCGAATTGGAGCACACCAATATTCGAAATTGGATAACTCGCAGCAGTTGATGGGGGAAATTTAAATGCGAAGATTGATCCTTTTCTTGTGATGCGTGTGTTGTGTTCGAGGTGGATGGCAAACAAAATTTCCAAATTGTCTTTTAAATTTTATCAAGCGAACTGTCAGACTAAGTAGTCGATCCGTCGACAGCGTTTCTCTTTTAAAAGAAATTGCCGCCGCGCCCGTCTTATCAACAATTTTATAAGGATTGCGCAGGGAGAGATGCCAATTTAGAAGCGGAGCAGTCGTTGCTAACAATTCCGCACCAGACGTTAGATTATCCGCCTCTCGGTAATTACCTGACTATTACATAATACACCGGCTGAAGTGGATGTATAAGAAGCAGTTCTCTCAACTTGAGACCATTGTGCATGCAATCTGCATCTGGTCTCTTCTTGCAGCGCTACACAAGCCTCGTGATGCCCCCTGAATATCTAATAACAGTTTCATCCGGTTAATCTTGCAGTTCAACGCCGGCTCTCTTTATCTCATTCGAGCTTTTTTCCTCCGTCCACAACGAGAATAAATTCAACGAGCGTTAACAAATTTGCCTCTAATTAACAAGTCAAAATTCTATTTGTACGTCCCTTGAACTGTAAACTTTAGAATACAGAACAGGTGTCGCACACCTCGCCCGACCGTAAAAATCTCCCAAGTCTTAAAATTTTTATCGGGCGCCACTACCAACATTAAAAACGGCCTCCAATGTAAGTAGCATGTTGCATGTTACATGACACATCGAACAATAAACTTGGCCCGTCCGAACGAAGATTTTTATTGCAACGTGATCCCATCTTTATTAAAAACACACAACGGCCAGAAATTTTTCTTGATACGTTTTCAAAGCCGTTGTTATTTACAATTATGAGACTTGCCGCGTGATTACAACATTTTCGAAGACTGCGATTTGGATACGTAACGTGCCGCTAAAATAACCAACACCGGAAACGATTTTTACGCTGGAAATTTGCTTCCGGGTGAAGTATAGGACGGCGGTTTTTGGTTTATGTTGTGAATTAAACGCCACGGTTTTTCAAAGCTAATTAAGAGCACGCAAAGCAGATAGTGCCAGGGGTAATTAAAAGATCGACTTTTTACAGCTTACAGTTACATTTTCTTTTCGTTTTTGATGTGGAGTTTAATTATATTTCAAACTGCACGTTGAGCTCTCTTTTACGGTGTTACAAGGCAAGCGGTTTAGACACTGAGGCTAGTTTCTTTTTTAAATATTTGTTGTGGTGTTTCGTGCGATCTGGCAATTTTCGTGCAATTTAATCGATTTCCGAAAGAGAACACACGCCGAGAGTGAGTTTTGGAGTGTGCGGTCCGAAATGAAACGAAAATATGCGATAACACGATATCTACGAGTTTACATACGGCCGGGACAACTATTTACATTCGTTTTAACCTCGGCAAGTGGCTTCCATAATAAAACCTGAAATATTGAACAACGGCTGCGGGCCAAGAAGGCGCAGAATATCTCGCGTGTCGAAGAGCCACAATAGCGTGATCTCCGAAAGTTCGAACGCGAATGCACCGCAACATAATTATGTTATAATAAGCGCGTTAATCGAGGTGGAGCAAAAAAAGGTTGTGCACACCGGGAGTAACACTCGAATCATCGAACGGATGCAGCAAACAATTAATTTCGCAAATTGAAATCGTGATAAATCACTGCATTTGGACGTAAACAGCGCCATTTTCCCGGTGATTACAAAACAAATGAGCGAGGGGACGGTGGGACGCCGTGTGCGCGAAGAGAAAAAAAAGAACTTGTTTAAACTTGAAACAAAGGATTGTCGGGGCGGAAAAAGGCGTCCCATTTATCTCAAAGAGCCGTGATGGCTATAATACAGCCCAATGACACTTAGATATAGGTACGGATCCGGGGCAATCAATCGCCGGCGAACAATGCGAAAAGCACTCCGGAGTCTATCACACACACTGGAATATTTTTTTCCTCGTCGTCGCGTGTTATTATAAATTTGCATGCAAGCAATTTTCGGAGCGGCTTTTTCTTTTCGAAAGCAGATAACGGGCTACTTGACCGGGAATTATGCCGTAAAAATGGCTCATTAAATGCATCCGCGCATCGATTGAAAATTTTTGGAGAAAGGGTAATAATATGCATATTTTTGCCGGACGATTCGCTTCCATTTCATTACGCCTGTCGAGTCGACTGGACGCGAGGAATTCGCTTTTGTAGCGAAAGAGATTGGAGTCGGTCACATAGAAGGGGTTTTTTATTCCGTCATCTTACGATCTGTTTCAAGCTCGAAAAACCCCACAGAGGGATTTCGGATTCTAATTTGATTAATAATGCAAACACCGACACCGTTTAAGTGGAAGGAAGGGTTAATATTGACTCTGCCGATGACTGATAGCACTGTACTCCAGGTGCGAATACACACGGTGTAGTGCGAGGGTGTTATGTTGCCATTTGGTATTAGTGGCCAGGGAAGACGGCCTGAATTATACACAGACATGATTAAATTTGCGCTTGCAAACCTAATCTTTTGATGAGTTTTTAATGAATATTTGGATAACCACGGCCGTTTGGCAACGTCTGAGCCATCCCGAAAATATTTTTACCATCGGCCAGAAAAATTGCCATTCATTTGAGGCGTTTTGCAATATAATATTGTGTCTGCAGCAGGGAGGAAGTTATTTATTTTCTTCCTTGCAGTTGTAAAAGTGACTGGCTTTAGTGGTTTTTCTCTTGTTGAAACACAGAAATGTAAAATAGGGTTGAAATGAATAAAGGTTTAAAATACACAAAGGAATTGAGTCAAAGTAATTTAATTTTTAGTTTTTGCTTGTTCACTACAGTTCGAGTTAATTATTTGAGCTTCTTACATTGTTATTTAATTTTTTGTACTTAAAAACGATTCATTGTGACGTCAATAACGGAATTCTATGTATGGATGTACATTTTGTTTATTCGCTATTTACATACGTACAACTATCTGGAATTGGTGTTGATTTTAACCCCAGCATTCGAAATAAAAGTCGGCCTATGGGACCGTAAAATCAGATTTCGGTTCGGTTAATTTGTTAACAAACTGTGAGCGCATTGATACTTGGACTTCAAAAGAGGCGTTTTCATTTGTTGAAAACATAGCGCCCGCTTTTATTTATGACTTTATTGTTATCGCATCTGTTAAAACAATCCTGTTTATTTTTCAATATTGTTTTGAATCCGCTGCAAATAAAATGGTCGGAATTTATTACTCATATAAACATTAAATTAATATGGGCCATTGCACCAATTTATGTTATCGAGATAATCGGAAAATCATTTGAAAAAATCGGGTTTGTCACATGGCGTATGAATTATGTCCTCGCAATAGGGCCACAAAGCGACCTAAATGCGGTCCAGACGTCATTCGATCCTGACTAACGACCACCGCAAGTCAAGCTTTGGGCCGGAGCTCGTCGGCCATTACGCCACCAGATACCATCTTCCAATCTTGGACCGGACACCTACATATACATACCTATATTCCACGGAACGGGCGCATATCTCCGATTGTGTTTTGTGTGCGATCCATTTGGAAAAGGGCCGACGCTATCTGAATCTAAACGCGCGAATTTCCTTTCAGATTTTCTCAATTAAACCCAATCGGAATTTTTCACTTTCCGCACTAGATCTGAAACAATGTAGATATCGCACACAACCGGGGCAATTTTCTAATCCCGGCACGTCCCGGCATTAATGCGCATCGACTGGATTACGACCCGAAATCATAAATAATAAACACAGGGTGTTCCAACATAAAACCAAATCTCAGTTGTTATTATTTTGGCTGGCGGTAAACTTGATTTTTTTCGAAACACCATGCGAGATCGATTGGGTTTGAAATATTCAGACGTTTCGGTGCAGTTTGCGCTTTTGAAAAAGCTCCATTCCGGGGGCTGCGTCATTGGCAGGCTGTATCATCGCATAAAACGGAACATAGGCGGCATCCTGTGTCGGAGTCACGGACTCTGTGATGGTGCGCGGTGGGTTTGTGTCGCCCCGAATTTACTGCAATGCGGATCTCAAAACCGGAAGCCCTCGGTGCTCTTTTTACCGGAGGGCTCATTCTCTTGCAGATGCACGTGCGACTTCAACTAGCCCTCCACTTGTGACGACGGTGCACGGTCGACATACTTTTTATTTGCTGCAAGGAGGCGGCGTGCGCGCTAGCTACGTTTTTTAAATAAATTGGACGAGATGAGATAGACGAAGATGTAATTTCGAATTATAGAGGGGGCTGGTGATGAATACCGATGCGGAGGCTTTTTATTTCCGCAAATGCAATTTTAAAATGCTACAGTCTTAATGGCCATTTTTATCACCCAACTTCTGCAAAAACAAGCTTCTTATTTAAGTCATTATGTTATTTGCTGCTTTTATTGAAGGTGGATACACTAATAACACTAGAATCATTAAAGGATGTGAAAATTTTGAAGTTTTTATTTAATTGAGTCCAAAAACCCAAAAATATTTTAAAGTGAAAGCTACTTTTAGAAATTCTAAGGATACAGCTGTTTGTATAAATTAAAGATAATACCTGCTATAACTTTTATGAACAAATTTTTTCTATATTTCTATAAAATAATTACGAAAATAGTAACAGGTAATTGTTTCTGAGCACGAAATCCTTCCTTAGACTTCAGTAGCATTCAGCCATAAGGCTAGATTGATGGCTAGAGAAATTAACAACTAGGTGACTAGTGACCACCGTAAGGTTTTTTTTTTGAAAATGCATATCTGGAGTGAGAGCAACGTTCCAAAATTGTGACTTCTGTTCTATATAGTTTCAAGCCTAAAAATATTTTTGTTGTGAATAAAAATATAGCTCGTCAGGTCGGTTGTTTTCCACTGTCACTAAACTGAAAATGACTGCTCATTTTATTGAGTCAAATTAAAAAGTCCTAT
Source organism: Tribolium castaneum (assembly GCF_031307605.1). Lineage (NCBI taxonomy): Eukaryota > Metazoa > Arthropoda > Insecta > Coleoptera > Tenebrionidae > Tribolium > Tribolium castaneum. The sequence goes on along the minus strand of NC_087398.1, from coordinate 5,033,794 downwards.
TCTGGGGTCATTAAGTGTTAAGTTTCATAAACCCGAGGTAACGCCGTTTTAACACGGACATCAAATCTTTATGGAATTGTGTGAATGTCGATAGTTCAGTCGACTCGCACTTTTATTGGCCCATACTTTAATAGTCAGTTGTTTTAATTTTATTGATGAGCATTTTATTCATCGTTAATTTCCTTTGTTTCAGGTGAGTCCTCCCATAGAATTTGAATAACGTAAGTAGGGTAGAATCGAAACAGTCTAGGTCTGAAGCCTTCAGGCAAAATACCGCGGAACAACATTTGCAATATATTGTTTACCGCTCTCGGCTGGAGTCCTTCTTTTTCGGTATTATTATAAATTTTAGATATTGTTTTTGCGCTGAAAAATCAACATGACCCCAATTTCGCTAAACTCCCACACCTTGCCTTTAAATCAAACCATCCGTACGGCAAATATTTAAATAATGGCGGACGCGAGTGGGAAAACATTTTATTATCTGTTAACCAAACAGGCTTTACACGGGGCATTTTTTGTTTTTTTCGTCACAGGTCTGTCGGAATTAGCACCGGTGGTGACGGCACCTGTTGGCTGTTTATTCAGGACCGGATTAAAAGAAGCTTCCGTCTGTCAAAATGTTTATCATTTCGATGCGTTGGAAATATTTCGCCTCCGCGACACTCCCTAAAGTGGTTTCCGTTAGTTTATTCAAGTGGCTTTTGTATTTCGGTCACTGGGGCGCAATACAATCAACGGGCACGTGCTTCGTTTTTTTCTCTTCTTCTTCTTTTCTTCGCTCGGTGCGTCCTCGTGGGCCGTTATAAATGCAAAATATTCACCGTCGATCCGCCTTATCTGGGCTCCTATCGATTATTTATGGTTCACGTACGAAAAGTTTACTATAATTTCCAAACGTGAAATTGCACGATGGGTCGGACCGCCACAGGTAAAACGTCAGAAGAGGAGTGGCTCTGCGGGAGCTACACGAAATCAAAGGGAGAGACTAGAGCACGCCATGTTCTAGCCGACGCTCAATCAAGATTACTTGCGAGAGAAAAAACGGAAATGTATCGATGATCGGGGAAAAATTGTCCTAAGGGATCTAGCTTGGTTATTATCGTAAGGCGCACATCACATGGAACAGTTACACGAAGATTACGTCTATCAAGTTAAGTTGAGGAGGATTTGCATGATAGCACCTGATGTACGCCATCACGGCACAACAGAGGACGTGAAAGGAGTTAATTCATCCATAATAACACGATACTCGATGTAGTCTCCCTGTACACACATTTACCGGAATTACCCAAAGCGGAACAGGACAAAAATCGCCCCGAAAACTGATTGCGTTAGTTGTGTTAGTCACAAGTCGGGAATACCGTCCGGATTATTCGAAGCTACACATGATTTGCATTATTAATCCGGTCGATATTGTTTATCACCCCTCCGGAAGAATTCCGGAGATGGTTTGATCATTCCCTCCCGAAAATTTTAATCACCCCATCATATCGAGCCTTTATGAAAATTGCTTCTTGAGTGGTTGTAACACGGAAAGGTGGCTAAATAATGGATGCAGCTTTTAGCAACGGCCATCACCGAATTTTTGGCCTTGCGGCCAACATTTAGGGTTAGAAAAAAGCGCCGTTTTCAATTGTCTTGCAGCAAAAAGCAGGCAATTTGGTTTAAATAACGTCCTTGATCCTTTTTGTTATTTCACTGCCGTTTCGATATCAAACAAGCTTAAGATTCCTTGTTTTTCACATTTTGAAAGCAATTCCGCGCTGTATGAGCGAACATTTGAGGAAAAATTGTGTATTTAGTCATGAAACAATATCGAAACGAACGGAGAACAGTCCCGGTATTGCTTGAACGCGCCATGATAGCACCACCAGTAATTGGTTTGTTCTAAAATGGTCAATAATTTTTTATTCGAAAATCCTTGACTGTTCGCCAAATAATGGTCGTAGAAAAATTCTATTAACATTTATATTTATGCCCGAATTCCTTCCGACGTCCCATTTCGAAATGGAAAGGCTTCGTCGCGGCGTCACGCGAGCGTTTGAATTATCGTCGATTGGAAGGAAAATTCGAAATATGAGCGCCGGGTTATTTTAAATCGTGACGTAGGTGAACGTGTTCCAGTTTGTTGTTAATTAAATCGCTCCATGGTCGGCGAAGTTGCAATCACATGTCGGCGTTAAGCAACAGTTACGGCGATAAATAACCGATCTATAACAGGTAGCATCAAATCATCGAGGGAATTTATAAACGGGTGCACGTAACGCCTGTTTCCTACTCGATGGCGTCTGATCAATTCTATCTCGCCGTGTTTATCACGCGGAATTAATTATGATTGTTCACGTTGGGACGATTAATCAGCGTGCTCCGCTGACCACGAATCGCAGAAAAAATCCCATGTACAGTCATTAAAACATCGACTTTGAAAGAGGCTTTGTTTTCTTTATTACTCCGCCGAGTTGCTTTACGATACAAAATAAAAAACTTGCCCGATTTTTATTAGCGCAGGCATAAAATATTAACGATTTATCAAATGGGGCTAATTTCTGTTTACTCGGCTATAATTAAAATGCTTCTGCGGGGTCTTGAACAAACTTATCGCAAAAACGGAAAATTATTTACGAGGGTCGCATCATAACTCCGATTTAGGGGTTGATTAGACTTGGCGTCGGACGTAAAAATTCGCTGTGTTTCGTGATTATGGCGCTAAGGCCCTGTCCTTTATATCTTTGTTGTCTTTTAGTGCTGGGTAGTGAGCCTAAGTTCCAATTTTCTCAAGTTTACAAGTTTAACGTGAAGTTATTTGACAGAATTAGATTGTAAAGTTGACAGGGCGAAAATAGCTTATGTAAAATTTAAAAATAGTTGTTGAAGCGTTTCCGCTTTGTGAAAGAATTTCGGCGCGGCGCTAGTTTACGACGTAATATTGGCGGAGGCGCCGGGTTCCGCCCGTATTTACCGTAGATTAGAATTTTCGTTTAAGCAAATCCGGTCTCTTTGCCATCGGACAGGTGTGTGTGTTTGTGGCGGTCGGCGCATTTCTCGGGGCGAAACAGGCCGTTAAAAACACGCGTCTCGTGGAAATAAAAAGACTCGGGGAGTACTCGTTGAGTCATTAAACATGACTTATGTCGGCGGAGCCGCCGTTATCAACACTACACCGAATGCACAAGAGCCTCTGTCGAGGAGGTCTCTCGCGCCCAACTTTGGCGCATTTATCACACGAAATATATCGCCTAGAACTATGATTATTGTTGTTCGAGTTATCACCACATGGCCGCGGCCATTCCGGACGCGTTCGAGGGAGCGGAGTTTAATTAGGTGCGCGTTTCTAGTTTTTAGCCCGGCCAAGCAAAAACGTGCAACTTGGCGCAAATTAAACCGCCGTGACTGTCGTTTTCGGAGTGATGCCTCGCGGAAAATTTTCATACACTCGGGTGAATTAATATTGACGGTTGTAGCGGGCATACAATCGAAAATTCGTTTGATTAATGGAAACACCGTCTGCATGTCCAATCGCTTAGCTAAAACGATTCAATTTCCCGTTAAACTCATTATAGCCTCGCTGGGCCGTTAATGAAATTCTGGATTGATTTCATAATTAAAAACTCGGTGTCCGATCCACTTGAGAAGAGTGAAGTGCGCCCCCGAGAGAGCCAACATTTGTTTATTTGTTATACGGCCCATATCAATAAATAAAGATAACCCTTTCAATTTGCAACGTATTCGAGAGGAGCCTTCCGGCCGTGTTCCACCCCCAGTTCCATTAGCCGTCCAGGACTCGGATTCTGCGGCTTTCGTAAATAAACCGACCGAGTGTCATTCCCCGAAACAACACACATTCGGACAAAAAACTCCCGAAAGAATTATGGCAAGACCCTCGGATGGCATAAATTCCTGTAATTTAACTCGAAAATCGTTAACTCGCTCGCGGTCGATTGCTGAAGAGGCGGACAAGTGGAGGGTCCATTTAGGACGGTGTAAAAGTGCTCATCATGAATGGGAACGTGATCGAGGAAGGCGGCCTACCTAAATTATTTCGGTTGTAAAAGGGCCCTGGACCTGGACCTCGTTAACACCTCTTTCTGACACCCTTGAGGGCGCGAATTGTTCAAATTTTTAATTAGGTGTGATTGAGAGAACGGAATTTGCGCATCGATTTTTAATCGCCGGCGTGTAAATCATTGAACAACTGGAGAATAATGAGAAACTAGTGCGAGGGTCCCATGTGATCGCCGTTAACGATGTTCATTCGCCGGCATAATACCAAGCACGGATGCTGCCCGTATTTGCTAATCATTCAGATTTATCGCCTCGAAGGCTCGTAATTTTCCGTTTATGTTCTGTTGGAAATAACAAATCTAAATAAGAGTCGTGTACGATGATTGTTAAAGTTGGGCGGTGTGCGCACAACCTCTGTACAGGCCGCAGTCGTGTTCCCCATTAAGGGACAGAATTGATCGTCTTTGATCTTTGATATACGACATAAAGGTGTCACCTAATCACCGGAGTTGCCGCTTGTATTGTCCCGATTTGTGTCCTGCTTCCTTTCGGCCTGGCTGTAACATAACTTGCAAACTGTTCAAATTGGAATTAATACGCGTTTATGATATTTACTATGATTTATTTTATGCGGCCGGCTAAAGTCATCATTTTAATTTAACGTAATTAATGTCGCTTCGGTGACAGCATTAACAGTATAATTCATATCTAAATCATTTAAATAAATAGCATCATCGAAATGCTCGCAAAACGATGAAAAGTTTGCATATTTGCATGTTAGCATTGTCGTGCTGTAATCGTAATGAATGGGAACGTAACGTGTCAATTAGGACGCTGTTTTTTATTTATAGACTGACCCAGTGCTTTAGAATTTTAAAATAATGTCGTAAAATAGCCGGGCGATTGAACAGCACACAATGTCCAATATTTGCGCCGTTACGAGCGATTGAAATAAATTCATCACAAATATTTGACTAAATTTCGAGTAGATTGGACAACAAATGTTTAACAATTGAGTGGGTTTTCACTCCGATTTCGATTTTTCTATTACTCGAGTTTGCGTCCTTTACTAACTTTAAATTATTACAAGAAGCGCGGATCTTGCCGGATCCTTAAAGTAATAAATTCGTTGAAATAGCAATAAAGCCAGATGCAAAAATTTTATAAAGTCTCTCTAAGTGGAAAAATTGGAGATTATGAAGGATCCGCCGAAGTCTCAGACGTCGCCTAATAAGGTCATCAAGATAATAATAATATTAAATTAGCGGAGGAGTACGAAAGCGGAGAGGTTTGCAAATTACCAATGCGAATGAATGATATTTTTCTGTTGTCCTTGCAGGACTTGTTCGTTCCGAGATTCAATTATTGTTTTGTTTGATCGAAAACAGTGATTTAGCTCTCGTAAAATAAAGGGATGTGATGGAAGCGATCGCTTCCTGACGGTTTTATTTGTATTATTTATCGATTCACAAGTGAAATTAAAACGTTTTTGGTCGCGATGTCATTAATTTATTTGCGGATTTGTTTGCCTTCGCCAGGTGAAACCGCATGTCGAACAACGTGTCGCAGATCAGATTCAATATTGATATATCATGATTAACTGCCTCCCAGGAGACGGTAAACGTATCTGTGCCGAGGGAGCGACAAAACGGTTATAACCGCCCATCGCGATAATAAACAATTAGTTTTAGTGCGCGCTACGCGATACATCAACAACTTGGAATAGGGACAATCGGTGCAGCCGAATACGACAAAAATAATTGTGTAAATAGATATTTTTATACGAGCAGGCACCATGCCATCGCTATTTGGCTTACCAACCGAAAATAATGTTCGTACGAGTAATAATAATGATAATAATGGACTGGATTGACTGGCATGATGTTTGTAAATAGTGCGACGAAGTGCCGATTTGACGCGAGCAAATTTATTAAGCTCTAAGGCACTGATTTTGAATAAACTCAAAGTAGCGCTGGTCAAGTTTTTATGCGAAACTTTCGAAACAATTTTAATTGGCACAAGTTTCCATTCGATCGTTTTGAATTTTTTTGGCGTCTGGCCAAATTATGGTTTTGTCATTTTATGGAATTAAAAAACAATCAAACGCGATAAATAGAAACATAACTATGATAAAGGCGAATTTATGGAAATTGTTCTTTTATCGAGTGTGCGAATTCCTGAAAAATTTATGGTACTGATTAAATCGTCATCAAGATTTGCCAGCATTTCATTTAAAACTCATGTTTGACTTTTTGTGTACACGCCAGGCTTGCTTCGATATTAAAAACTCGTTAACTATAACTTGGTGTGTTTTTCAACGCAGGAGGAAAATTTATGCCGAAAGTCTGCGTCGAGACGTTTTCTTTTTCCTTCCTTCACTGTCATGTCGCCCCTGGAAAAATGCTAATCAAATAGATGGTTTAATTAAAGTCACACATTACATATTTACTTTCGTTTCATAACTTAAACAACGTCGTCGACGAGTTGAGTTAAATTTATTCGAACGGTTAAAAATACAATCATGCAAAGCGCGCCGTATATTATTGTTATGCGAACGGTTTAATTTTAAAAACCATCTTCTGGAAAACCTCCCCGAAGACCTGGAGGGGAAATTCGACCTTTTGTCCCGAAATATTCTTTGCGTTTTATTACTTCGATATCGTTGTTGTTATTGAGTTCAGTGCAAACTCACGGGACTCGTTTTAATATTTATAGGTACTGTCAGTGAAACACCTCCGGGATTAAATGGAAATTAGGGGAACTCGTCCTTACGGCGAAAATGGCGCAGCGTGGTGTGCTATTTTTAATTTTTCGTTAAGGCAATAGTTATTTACGATGACCAAACAAGATTGAAAAAATGATAAAATGTGTGTTTTCCATGGGCTTTGCTGTGGTAAACTTGAATGTAGTCTAATTGCGCGAAAAACAATTTTAGACGTGGGGATCGGCGCATCATCGCGAGTTAAATATTTGAGCCCTCGGAGTGTCGACGATCGATCTGCGCGTTTCGATAATTGCGTGCGGGCGTGAGGAATCCGCAATTTTCGTGTTTCTTTTGATTGGTCGCCGGCGCTATCGTCTTGTGCAGCTAGGCAGTGAAATAATAAATGAAATAATGAGGGGCCGCTAGTTAGCGTCGCTCAAGATGACAGGCAAGATGTTGGGAGACAAAGGTGATCCCGTCCTTGTCCCGTGTATCTCTCGCTCCTCCTGCGATAAGGACGTTGGGATGAATACTAAATAGAACCACCGAGAGCTGAATGATTAATATGGAAGGATCATGCGATGTTTGCGGAACGCGCGCTGTTGCTACCGATGCTGATGTGTCCTTTTGAGCATCGCGTCATGCTTATCGTAATTCGATCTCGTTTGATGCTTATTGCAGACGCAACCGGTAATTAAGTCGATTTTCGCAGGGAGTGCGACTATTTGCCAAAACACCGGGAGTTAACGAGGCTTGAAGTTTTTAGCCGTTGAGGAGGACCTCCACGGTTTGAATTATTTATGCCGCAAATTTAATTAAAGTTAGTTGACGTCGGGCCGATGGTTTTTGCGGCACGTGTTCTCCTCCGGGGCCGGCGATCCATCATTGTTGGAGTTTTTTCGCCGGCTTTAAAATCGGGCATATACCTTGGTTGCGTCCCGTGTCGGTCGCCCATAAATCACCGGTTTCGTTGCTCGCAATGTCAACCACAGCTGGTTGAAGGGGACCAAATAGCATTTACAATTTGACCCGGATTCAACCAGCTAAAGCTGCACATTGCCTAACCAAGTCGTGACATTTCGTCAAAGGGTAGATCAGGTGGCGGCGGCCGGGCGAAGGCGTCGGAATGTCACTGGCGCGTGTTGAGGTAACTGAAGCCGTGCTATTTCGGGGAGGCGGCCGTTTCGGGCCAGATGCACGTCTCCGGGCATCGCACTCGGCACTCGCTCCGGGCTGGAGGCGCACTGCACGCGCGGCCCGCACTGCCACCGAGCACTGCACCGGGGGTTGGCACCCTGGAGAAGGAGCGCCGCGGCGGCGTGGGCGCCATGGCGTCTCGTGGAGGTCCAGATCTCGACTGAGCGTCGCAGCATCGCGACGCTGTCGTCGGCGCCTTGTGTGCCCGGCCGCCATGCGCGTCCGCTCCAACGCGGGCACACCCACTCCGCATTCTTGCACATTAACCCCCAACACCCCGATTACCTATTCACTGCCTGCACCCTGCTCCAGTTTTGCTCGTACATTTGTTTTCGGCACATTACTTTCAACTTGAATTTTGCTCTTATTCTAATCGACGGACCTTTATTTATCGGCGCGCGATCACGACGCCACTTCACACCACCCCCTTTGTATGTGTGTGAGTGTGTCTGTGTGCGATTGCGAACGGAACGGACGGAAGTGCACGCGGATATCCCTCGTATACTCGACGACGAACGTCTCACGACCATGCCAAAAAATACCAAAATAAATCGGAAAACGTGAAAATAACGGACGGTGTATTTTTGGTTGTGTTTGGCTAATTTTGTAACAATTAAAATACTGGAATTCTCTCAAAAGCGCTCAAATGTCGAGCGGATTCGATTAAAGGAAACGGACATTGTAAGCTTTTATGTAAAAATTTCTATTATGACTATTCAATCTAACTAAAAAAGAGAGAATTTAATTCCCTACCCCGGGCTTTTTTACGTTTTGTTTCGAACTTTAAACAGGAAATGATCGGCATTTTTCATATACGTGGGTTATTGAATTTTTTCCTTCATCCTACTTAGTGACATTAAAATTGCACTTGAGGAATGCAAATTTTTACTCAGCGTAATTAAACATTCGCACATTAAGTTTGCATTTATCTGGCACTTTACGTAATCGTCATAAAATAGATACATTTTTCAGTTTTTATTCTCATTTATTCTCTTCAGAAATGTTATGTTAATCGAAATGTCTCGACAATAAGTCGTGACACTGCCTAAATAAGATATTTACCACATTAAAACATTACTAAAAGTCTGAAAATGTAGTACTAATGGTTATTTAAAGTTTTTCTTGCAACATTTCACTACTTTATTGAATGATTTTTTTAAGCTCCTGTATTTTAGTTCTTGTACAAACTGTTTTTCAAATTGCAAGACAACTAAAATCACGAAAAGCAACAAAGTTATTAGGCTCTGAAGGCGATTTGAACACTTTGGTTGTTAAAAACAATACTCGTAATTTTACAGCTCGTAACTTCTCTAGGTCATTATGTCACTCGTGATTAAGTTTATTACCCTGCAGCAAACAGACTTAATATACCTAAATGATATGTTTTCATGAAAAACATCACACAATTGATTCGGATAGACAAAGAGTAAAAGAAATTGACTTGCAACAAAACATTTTAGATGTCTTGTCATCGGAGAGATGCTCAAAAACTGGCGCACCAACTCAGTGATACGTTGTTAAGAAGCATGTATAGATTAGTTGAGAAATCTTGGAAAAATTCTTAGTCATTTTTTAAAAAAGCCACAAAGTTATTTTGTTAACTTCTTCAGTTTTCTTAGTTTTTTAATGTTTTTATGTTTTATATGTATTAACACAAGGATGAATAATTGTTTTTAAATTTACTACCAGACTTTAGCAGTTTTTTTTAAATTAAAAAAATAAAATTCACAAAAATCACAATTTTTAGATGTGCCAACACTGGATGTTATTTTCTAGGTAACCGTTTCAGAAATAATTTATTTATTTCGTTATTTTATCAGTAACTTTAATACAATGAATTTTATTACTATTTTTACCTGTATATTTAAGCATTTTTCTACCACATACTAATAAGTTGGTGCCCGGTTTTTGAGCACCCGGTGTAGTGAAGATTTTATTTGTTTCAACCGCTTGTAATGCATTGACAATTTTCTTAATTGAACGTATGTTTTAAGCGAAATAAAATCCTCATTGTATGACATTGGGACGTATATTTCCTTTTTCGTTCGGCTTGTGGGTGCAGGTGCAGTTTCCACTCAAAAATGCCGTAAATTGCGAACAGCTAGTGTAAAACTTACTTTTGAACTTGGTTCACCCTTCGGCCCGTTTTTAGTCGGCACTTTGCGACCATCCTGTCGTCGCTCCGCTGTTTCGCGTTTTTTAGTAGAGAGACGTTCGGAAATCCGTCTCGTTGCACATAAATAATTCAAAATACGCGGCAGTCAAATCTAGTTTGGCTATCCGGTATATTGCCGAAAGTAAAAGACTGAAGCTTCGGCAAGAGAGCGTTGCGAAGAGACGTCGTCGTCGCGACGCTTGCGCCGTTTTCGGTACACCGTCGGCCTTTCTGCACGCAACGTGATTTCCGGCGTCCGGAGACCTTGACGAGGGAGGCGCATTTCCACTAGATTTATTAAAAAGATTTACTTCCAGCTGTTGTAATACCGAAAGCGAATATTGACTTTCTTATTTACTGAATGACTACCTATCAGGGGAAAGACCGAGCTATTTTTATTTTTCAAAGGGTGGTATTTAATGCGAGAGGAAATCAAATCGATTTCTTCCACCCTCACACACATTAGGCCCCAGCTAATGGAAGACTTCTTAATTCGCTCGTGTACATTCGAAGATTAAGCAATTATCGAATCTAAACTCCGGAACAGTTTAATTATCATGTGTACGTGGTGGCGGATTGTTTCAGAGGCGAAACTTCCCCATTAGCAATTTCCATAAAGAGCACGATTTTAATAATCTATTAGAGAATCGATGGCCCGCTTGGATGCCCGAAACCCTGCACCAATCTCGATGAATTATGCAATTAATGGAAATAATAATCCAGCGAGACGATGGTAATTAGCCACTCGGCACGCGACCACCGCATAAAACACACTTTTATCAACAACGAAACATCGTGCCCCTCTCGCTTTAATTAAACCGATATCTTGTTTATTACCTCTCTGAATCGTGACTGACACATCAAAGGGCTCAGCTGAAGACACACAAAAAACATCCGAGAGGTTAAAAGCCAACCGACGATATTATAGTGACGTTAGACGTCACACGCGAGAAAGTTCCGAATTAATAATTTAGGAGGAAGTCTGAGCCGAGAACAGGCCGTGTTTCTTCGGCCGAGTGTGATTGTGGGGTGGCTGAGTACATATTTGAAGGGTGTTCCGACACGACACGGCCGGGAGCAGGTGGGATTACGCTGAACGTTATCGAAAGATGGGGTTCGGCCGAGTCATCAGCTTATTAACTGAAATATGAGGGGCGAAAGTGGCCGAAATCGCGAATTGAATTCGCAAAAATGCAGCGGCGACGTCGCGTTTTACGACGTTATTAAAGAGAAAGCATTTTAAAGCTGCAATAAAATTAATCAGAATTAGGAAGGAGGAGCCGCCGACCTCAGACGGTTCTGTTTCGTAACCGTTTTTCAAGGCGTGTGACAACCAACAGGCGTTACGCTTCGTAAATTCGACGACTCCTGCTTGTAAATTCCATTAAAAATTCTTCCGCCAAGACAAAACTCGCAGCATCGCGCTTAATTGTTTCTTCTTTCGATCGCGAATCGATCAGTCTTTGTGTGCACTCTTCGAAATTAATTAGAGAACAGCTGTAAAGGAGGAGATGCATTAAATTTACGAGTTAATTCCACTTAAAAACCGCTCCGTGTCGATGGAAAAAGTTAATTCTTTCATCAAACTTGGCGTTATTTTCCTTGCCGTCTAATCGGAATAATTGCGAGGAGTGCACATATCGCATAAAAACGTCGGCGAGATATTATCGCGTTGGGTTTTTATTGTTGGCAGAGGCTTGTTTATTCGATCTTGTGAAGAATTCCCAAGAATACTTTCTCGCATCATGTTCCATGTGATATTTCAGCGCTTTTGTTTGTGGAAGGCCGTAAAGAAGTCGAATTATGACAACAGTCATGAAATATGTAGGCAGCGAAAGTTATCTGACTGTGTTCGCGAATTTGAGGGATTGTCTTGTAAACAAAGGAGCTCATAAGCGGGGCAAGATAGCACGTTGACATGTACGCGTTTTGGTGGATGCGCCGGGAAAAATGTATTTCACAAATCGCTAAATCAGTTTGAGTGGTTGTTGTTTATTAAGTCAGTGCATGGAAGTGTCTAGGAAGTTTCCGGTGAGAAAACAAGACTAGTTCCATTAAAACTGATACAACACCAACTTCAGTTACGGTTTCCAGACTAATAAACATGATTACTTGCTGGAAGTGAAGATAAACAGGGTTACCTGTTGACGAGCGCCAACAATTTATTTTTGTGCTAAAAAACCATAACAGCTCGAAGCGTTCGGGAGCCCCGCTCGGGTCTGTGGCATCTGGCTCATCAATCAATACGGAATTAAAGATAGGAAGAGCCATCGCCGGGTAAATCTGTTGAGACAAGCCGTCGAAATACAAGAAACTCATTGTGCATTCTCGACCCCAACGCTATGGATTGGAATAGTATGATGCGGGCTCAACTCTCGTCTCTGTATTGATTTTGCTATATCTATGCGCTATGCGTCTTGCTGAATTCTGCAATACTTTTGAGAGGCGCGCGAGGGGGACGGAAATGCCAGAGTGGGTATCTTAAAGACTTTTATATCCCCTAATATTGGACGAGTTCAAACTGTCATCCTGGGCGAATGCAATCCAGTTTTTCGATCTCTCATCTAGATAACCGCCTCTTATTCGAACGCCGGACCGACTTTATTTACTCCGCTTTTCTCTCGGAATTTCGGGGCTTCCCCCACCGCCCGCCCACGCACCGCTTCGATTTGTGGACGTTTTTCGAAGTCTAATTAATGACCGCAGGAGCGCAAAACACGGAATCTACAATAATACACTTTGTCTTGCAACATGTGCTCTTAATACCGGTCGTTGGAGCGAGCCAGACGAACTCTGTTTAAAATTCTTGCGGCTTCCGGGACGCTAATGATAACATCAGTGGCCTCTGGCCTCTGTATAGATATTTTCTTCAGGCCGGGATCGGGGCTAAATGGTTTTTGTACTAATTATGGCTCGGTGTATTGTAAGGACTTTATGTCGGTGGGGCCGTTGGGAAAGACATTAAATCCTGAATGGATGGAACGATTCCTGGACCTTGCGGTGGCCGAAAGTTTTGTTCGGTTATTGAGGTCATCGATTTTCGAAACACTGTTGTTAATTGCTATCAGTTACGCGCGTTTAAACTTTCTGTATTTAAATCCCCCAGACATGTAGGTTTGCTAAAGCTGTTTATTTATTTGTATCTTACAAAGCCGCTTTCGACATCAAAAGAAAGATAAAAAGGAAGGATTTCTGTTAGTCCCGCTATCACAGCTAGTGTTACACTAAAGTAGCGTTTCCCCAAAAAGGATGGTTGCGCTCCTTTCCTCATACAAAACTGTCGGTCCGTACGCCTTTAAGGATCACAGCGAATTGTTTCCGAGACACAATAACGTTCGATGGAAATGCGATTTTTTCGTTCGCATTGCTAATAGAGGAGCGCCCAGACGTGGGCGTAAAAAATTAAAGCCCCGACTTTAATAAAAATTTAATTAAAACCCTCACTTGCGCTTTTTAGATATTTCACCGGCCGTAAAAAATACAGCCGCCTCATTTATTATATGACTCCATAAACGTATGCCAGACAGGGCCGGATTAAGGCGTCCGCTCCCGGATACTTACCAGTCTAGACCTTAAAGTTTAAAATCACGTCACGTACACCACGCCACATAATAAATGACAGCAATTAATCTCGAGCGTCGAATTTGCACATGAGACGTCAGCCCCAGCAGCGGCTCAAAAAGCCAAAAATCGGCGCGCTGGACGTCTCATCGGAAAAACTCCATCTTTCCCCTTGCGAAAGTTTTAATGGAAGTCGGCCCACGGAGCGTGAAATTAAGGTCAGTGCATTTAAAATTGGAGCTCCTTTTGTAAGGATTGCAACGTTCCGGTCTCGACGTCCTTTTTTTCTCTCCTCCGTCTTCGGTTCTTCATTGGGCGTCGACGGACGAAACTTTCCGAACGCAAAAATGTCGAACATCTTTCGGTATTTGTTCTGGAAACCACTTTAACTTCCGACGCCGCGGGTCATTCGGGCGCCAACCGAATTGATACAGCCCTGGGATGGCCGTTGGCAAGTTGCAAAATGCCGCCACTGTCACTCCTGTCACTTGCACGAGTTTATGGCCGCAAACCGCTGACGGACGGATTAGTTCCGATGGTAATGGAAGCGCTACGTGACTCGTATGACTTACGATCGGAAGGGCGCGTTTATGGTGAAAGAAAAGGAAAGTAAAGGGCGCGAATTCGCCCTGCGATAAACAAACAGTTTTTCAAATGGTCCTTGTGCTGGCACACTTGGCAGGACTTTTTGCCAAGTTAACGGCAAAAATTTAAGGCGCAGTGCGACACCCTTGACTATTAAATTCAAATAAGTATTTCACTTCTAAAGGGGAATGTCAATCTTATTAAGAGGAGCGGCCGATGTTACCGTCAGGGCTGAGAAAACAGCGGAGATTTGCGTCTAAAATTTTAAATTGAAACTACTCTGTGTTACCCACCAATGCCTTTTTTTTCTATGTTTTTATTCTCATTCTTCTCTTCTTTCTTAGCGAATTACTGATCTTCGCCTTAGTAATTTTTAATTTCTGATTTACTTTCTTACGATTTCGAAGTAGCAAGGAGTAATAATGTCTCAAGGGAAAATAAATGGTGGTTTTCGCTAAATATCTATGTATTTATAGAACATATTTAGCCATTTTAACGGACCGGACACTGTACAAATTTTTAGATTTTATTTTCCATTTTTACGAACAGTATCAGTAGAAATAAATTTTTCTTTATACCTACAATTAGAGCCACATTTTTAAAGTTTGAAATGCGACAGAAAAAAATACAAATTGATGACGGACGGGACAAAAAAGTCCTCTCATTTTAATCGTTGAACAGTCGTTATAAAATTCTGTTAATTTATAGGGTAAAGCTTGTAATTTGTGCAACGACTTGTGATTAATTTAATTTGGTTACACATGACGGACGGGACAAAAAAATCATGTGTGTGAAAAAATTTATTCAGACAGGTTTTAATAATTAAAGACTTCAATAATATTAAAATTAAACAGTGTTAATTTAAAATTCTTGGTTTTGTCTAACAACGTAATGAATAAGAACAACATTTTATGTTGGCGATAACGGACGGGACATCAAAAGTTATAATGATAAAAAAGGAATATTACTAATCAATTTACTTACCGATTTCCATTTTCTAGCCAGAAACTAGAAAAATACTCTTCAAAAATATTGTTGTAGTACGTCAGTATTTTATGTTATTGCCTAAAAGGCATAGTGTATAAATTTTAAAATCGAGTGAATTTATTATCCTGTACCAAAAATTTTTTTGTCGCAAAATACATTAAATATAAAGCGAGACGTGTATTTTGAAAGAAACTTAACGTTATTAAAATCATTTTGAATGGCCAAAGGCAAGGTTGTTGAGAGGTTTAGTCATTTTTGTGTCAAAGTTTTCCAGCAAATAATTGGGTTTAATCGAGTTTATTTCTGTTTCGTGCATGTGTAGGCTGTGGGGAAAAACTTCTTGAATACAAATTTTTCGTCTAAATATAATTTGTGGAGTTCCCTTTTCTTAATTGCCGAACTAGATGGAGCACGTTCGCTGCCATTCGATAAATCCATATAACGGTACGAAACGAAATTCGACTAAATCCTATTTAAATTTCAAATTTCTGGACTTGAAGGAATAATCGGAAAAACATCTTTGTCGGGATTATTCCGATGTTTGGAAATAAATTCGAGTGCAATTCCCAGATGTCCGATCATCTAGCGAAATTACGAATCTATTGTCATTGAAATTTTGATGGTTATATCCTGCGTCGGAGCGGTGGTATTTATCGTCGGCGATAAAACGCGTAACAAATTTCGAGTATTAGCCGACCGGATTCTGATTGATTGTCTTGTTTACTGATCTCCGAGAGGTAATTATGCCTATTGTAAAGCACGTCTAGCTCAAACAAGGGACGTTTTAATGACAATCCTTCAACGACGCTCACTAATCGTCGGGATTTTTTCCGACTCATCATCTTTCCCCAACGGTAGCGTCCGAATTATTTCGACGTATCACCGGAGCGACGTTTTATTTTCACGGCGTTATTTTCCATATTATGAGCAGCATAGCGCACCAGATCCGATCAAATATTTTATGGATAACTGCGGCTCTTGCCTTGCATATTAAATTTATTGTTATTAAAAATTTTGATCATTTGGTCGAATGACGTATGGCCGGGGTTTCGTGCCCGGATTGCGTGTTCATCGAGCGATGGCGGGATCCGAGTGGACATTGGTTTAAACCGGGCCATCTAGATTCCAGATCGCACACAAAGAATGATAAAGGGGGTGCGCGCATTGCCTTGTCAGGTGAATTAGTGGCGTAAATTATGAGGCGCTGTGCCTCGTCGCGACATTGAAGGATTACGCCGGAATCTGAGAAAATTATTTAAGTGACAGTTGCGTTCTTTGACCGGAATCGTCCCCACTGTCATCGCCATACCGCAAACTATGTTTTTACGTTTTTGCGCTCCCGAGGGACGCCACCGCGTAAATTAAGATGTATGAGCGTGGAAGTTGTCCCTACAGGGACGGCGACACAGTGCTGTTGAAAAAATCGGTTTGTTGTTGTTGTCGCTGAGGTCAAACGTCGAGAAAGCGCGACTTAAGTGAAGGTTAAGAATGACAGACTAAAGTTAGCAGCGTCAAGACGCGCGGTCATACGATACGTCGGGGATGCCGATCTCCTCCGAGAACTAAATATGGTTCCGCATATGAGAGTGTGGGGGACCGCCGGCGTAGATGGTGTCGTGCCCCGTCATTCCCGAGACGCGATACCGCACCGACACATACAAGTAGAAGCAACGGAGATCGGTTTTCCTCGCAAACGCATCTCACAGCAGAGGATACACGCGACGCAGGCGTACTTTTGACATTAATGAGATCATAATTGTTTACACGATGTTCGCCTTTTGATTGTTTTTATTTCAAATAGATCCGAAATAGAAACGCCGAGTAGTTGGCAAATAAAATACTATTATTTGGGTATTAGACGCGAATTACACCGTCACAGTATTTAATCGGCGATAATAGCTCATAAAAAAGCACAATCTATCGGTTACGAGCGTCATAAAATCGACGATTTTTATTGCACTGCACTGTAGGAAAATAGGGTGTGTTTGATGAAGTAGCAACAACTGACCGCAAGACATAAATCACGTTTTCTCCTCTTGGGCCTGGCCAAACTTGCACAAACTCGCGAGTGAAACTCAGTAGAGTTTCTTCTAAATCAGGCAAAAAAATCTCTGTTAGAACAAGTTTGAAAAAAATCGCCAAAAATGCGGCGCGTCCCTGTATGCACGAAGCTTTCGAACCAATTAGCAACGACTGTAAACAAAAGGGTTTCCCCCGTGCAGTCGGTGTTTCATGTGGCAGGACATAAACCGTATCCGAGTCCAATTACGCATTGTTCCTTTTATCCGCGATTCTTGTTGCGGTCAATTATTTCATAAAATCACATCTGTGTCTTGATCCTTGTTGCAAAAGCCGCACCGGGCGCGCTCTCATAGCATAGTTTAATTTAATTGTGAAACTGGAATAATTCCAACATTAACGATAGTGCTCGCGCTGAAATTTTAACTTGGACATTAGAATTCAGAGGACTCTTGCAAACGATCGTAAAACGGAAATCCAGATCGTTTTATAACGTACTAGGGACTACACGGCTAATTCGAAAGGATGATGTTCGCTTCGCGTCAAACAACTTTGCTCAAGAATGTAAATAGTTGTAATTTTTATTGTCGCGAGGGAGTTTTCGATTAAAGTTGAAGGAGCGGGCGAAAAAGAACATGAGCCGATTAATTAATGTGTTGGCGTTGTTCGATGGAATAAAATAACCGGGGCCGAAGTCGGTAATTGTGACATGAATTATGTAATGGAATATTTGCAACCTCATTTAAAATACCATTAATATTTATGCTATCAATGTGTATTTTAATTAAAAACGCGCAGATGAAACGAAATAATTTTTTCCCGATCCGGGCGCACGTCCCGTTGAATAATTAAATAAGGTATTATAAAGTTTTACGTTTATGGTGTAACGAAAGTTTACGATTCCACCTGAGCGCGAAGGTTCGATAATCAAAGCCTCTGAAAATTACATGTCGTCCTTTCGGGAGTCACTCGCTTTGCGTTTTATTACGCACATCCGGCACCCTGTTCGTCCCTCGCCCGGCGCATCCGCCAAATTTCCACCGCAATTTTTAAAAATTCCACAGGTGATTGATTAAAGATATCGCGATGTTCGAAAGGAAGGAAAACATGAAGATGGCGAACGTGAGATTGCCTCAATAACAACAGCAGCTACTTTGCAGTGGCGGCTCCGCATTTGGATATTTCAGCTCCCACTTGACGGGGGTTGTTAAAACTTTCCGGGGTGTATATTTATATATAAGAATGTTTTATTGCTCCCAGCTCCCTGCTATAATGTAAAGCTCAAACATGATGGATTTTTCGCATAAGAACAAAACACGGGCGCTGGAAAAAATACAGCTTCGTTTCCTGCCTCATTATAATTTACGCTACATGGTTGGGATGCTTTATCGTTGATTAGCTTGACAAACAGGGCGCGCTTTAACGATATATATTGGCAAGCACTTGCAAGGTGAGCGCTTCTCACGTGGATTACGACTGCAGCTTGTGAAGAAATTAAATTATTACAAACGAAACGAAAATAAAGAAATTGTGATTTGTTCCCTGGTTGTTTCTAGTGCACCTCACAAATTTCACTTGTGATTTATTTCTCTATTTTACGATTTAGCTGTTTGTGAGATTCCCTCAACAGATCTATTATCTCCGATGACTCTTTCGCATTTAATAAGGCAATTTCGCTCTGTTGTCTTCTATATAATTTGGCAACGCAAGCCTAATCCGGATTCTCTCCACCCAATAAACCGAAAAAATCCGAAATACCGAATAAATCAAACGTCGCCCACTCTTATAGCCGTCAAAAGTGAAAAATTCCCCCGGAGCCAATCTTTTGCCAAATTTGATAAATAGCGCACAGTGTCAGTATTTTAAGTCAAAAACTAAAGTGTTGTATTGCTCAGAAACAGTCAAATGCGGCTGATAACAGATTCAAACTCGAAAGCGAACGAAAATTTATAAAAATCATGCCGCCCCCGAGTCAGCTGTTTATCATTGGAGCCTGCGATGATTGATGCGGGTCGATTATGGCCGGGGGTGCGAGACGATTCGAACAATCGGGCTTTCGGCAATGCTTTATACATATTTCATCGCTGCATTGGGTGAAGAAGTGTCCTCCTTACAATTAGAGCCACATTTTTAAAGTTTGAAGTGCAACAGAAAAAAAATACAAATTGATGACGGACGGGACACGAAAAAGTCCTCTCATTTTAATCGTTGAACAGTCGTTATAAAATTCTGTTAATTTAAAGGGTAAAACTTGGAATTTGTGCAACGACTTGTGATTAATTTAATTTGGTTACACATGACGGACGGGACAAAAAAATCTTGTGTGCGAAAAAATTTATTCAGACAGGTTTTAATAATTAAAGACTTTAATAATATTAAAATTAAACAGTGGAAATTTAAAATTCTTGGTTTTGTCTAACAACGTAATGAACAAGAACAACATTTCATGTTGGCGATAACGGTCGGGGCATCAAAAGTTATAAAGATAAAAAAGGAATATTACTAATCAATTCACTTACCGATTTCCATTTAACTAGCCAGAAACTAGAAAAATACTCTTCAAAAATATTGTTGTAGAACATCAGTATTTTATGTTATCGCCTAAAAGGCATAGTGTATAAATTTAAAAATCGAGTGAATTTATTATCCTGTACCAAAATTTTTTTTGTCGCAAAATACATTAAATATAAAGCGAAACGTGTATTGCTTTATACATATTTCATCGCTGCATTGGGTGAAGAAGTGTCCTCCTTCCATTTCCTGATTAGCGTGTCGTGCTCCGGGGGCGCATTTAGCATAAACATAAGGTGAACCCACCTAACATCCCGAACTGCCAGAAAACAACCAATTCGAAATTTGCATATTTGATATATGTGTTGCTATTTCAGAACGGCGTCCCTGCGGTCAGCAGCATCTGCGGAGGGTCGGCTTCAACAGCGACTCCTCTCCCCGAAATTATGCACAAGAATCAAAGCGTATCTGCGGGCTTTTGCCATTTAAAAGCGTCGCCGGTGCCGGTTTTTTATTATTATTATCGCCACCGCCGGCCCAAGTAACATAAGACTCGGTTTTTGCGCGAGAACTGTGACAAATTTACATCGTAAATTTTTAAAACTTGCACGAGATACTAAATAGAGCTCTCAGAGAGGATAGATGTTTGATCATTCGTTCGACCACAAATCTTGCATGAGCTGTTTTTGGGGTAGCTCATAAATCGTCGAAATTTTCGCAGATCCCTCACGATTTATTTTTATTTGTTATTGTGATGTATACAAACAGCTCAGGGCAAACACGGAAACGCCGGAAAAAACCGGAAGCCGACGCAGATGAAGACGTCAGTGTTTAGCACAATTATTTGGGTTTTCGCGGCTGTAAAATTCGAGGAGGTCGTGGAGTGTCTCGCCTAAATATTATTAGGGCGTCAGTTCAGGTTACTTCCATTAGGTTGGAACCGGAGTAATTTATATAAGTAATCTATATCCTAACTAATAAGATACGGGCTTATGGAGTTCCGTAATTACCTAAGATATCAATAAATCATCGAAGTAGAAGTGACAGTGACGTCACTGGAGGAGCACGGTGGGCTCGCCTGGATCCGTGCCGAACTCATCAATAATAAGAACAATGGGGAACTTCACGGTCGAGTACCTGTGCCGGGAATCCTCGACACGATTTTTAGCCCCCTTGACTGACACACATGCCGCGCCCCTAATAAAAGGCCATCGAAGCCACCCCCGGCGGCGGCGGCTTTATCGACTGTGAAGCGGTTTCGTTTTCGATGGATTTGAATGGGTGAAAAATCGCCGCCCAGGACCGGCTGATCGACGATATCAAGGGCCCCGGACCCGGCTCTGTGCCAGGGCATGCCACAATCATCGGCCCCCAGTCGATATCTGGAGTAAGCCGGTGCCCGGTCTGCCAACCGACCGCTCCTCTTTATCGATTATTCATTATTTATACAAACGTTCTTATTATTCCGTGCTGAGCTTTCCTTTTTTACTACTTATTGATGGAAAGTGGGCTTTCTGTCAGATCGGGAGATTTCAACCGAAATGGGCACGGACGAAATCGTCATTTTCCGCATCCGGCGATCGAAGCTCGATTAACGGGCGGAAACTCGCCCTTTTCATAATACTGTTTTAATTGCAGTGCCCTTCTTAAAGTTCGCAATTCTAATTCTCGAATTGTTTTCGTCCCTCGTGCAATAATGCAATTTCCTCCTAAATTATCAGCGTCCACTCCGGGGCGTTGAGTTAAACCTGCACTTAACTTCACGTATCATAACTCAACGGTAACTGACCGTAACTAACTATCCCGCAAGTCGTACTTTAGCTCGAAAACGTCGATGTTGCGCTCGTTAGGGACGTTCGCGAGCGGCTCGCTTTTGCGAAATTAACCGGCGATAAAGAACCGATCAACGCACACCGGAGTGTCGGAGATGAGCGTCAAGTGAAACTTCAAATTCGCCGCCCGGTGGCAGTTAAATAAAATATTATGCTCGTATATAAGCTTATACGGCTTATCAGGACTCATCGTTGGGCTGATGAGGCTGCAGCAGTGGCAGTCCGGAACCCGCTGGTATCTAATATGAAAAGTCAGTATCATAAACTCGGCTTTATGCCGGCTCGTTTTCCCGCTGCGGTTTCATGAATTACCAATGCTGATTTTCTGTACACAATGAACTTTGCTTACTTACAAGGGGCGCCTGCGACTCTTCCGAAATTTGAATAATGGCGAGATAGGTGGCAAATCAACTTGTATTATAGAACTCACGTGGCAATTAGCGCCGATTCACGTCGAAAAATCCCAGACTGGAATATCTACATGTTTATTAGATGTCGTAAAAGCCGCACGGGATTCTGCGTGATTTATGTTTACTTTACGTCTTAATCTTTAAGACGAAGAGACGATATTCCCTGTTTACTGCCTCCTCTTTGATAAACACTTTTATTGTAAAGGAACGAAATATTAAAAAGAGCCCGCTTTTACGGTTATAAGGAAAATATTATCCTGTTTATTGCAAATTGCAGCGCTTGCTTGCTCACTAAACAGGAAAAAAATCGCCACTTTGAATATTTTCTTCGAATTAGGAAAAAACCAGACGCGGTTTTTCCCCATTATTAAATTATAAGCCCGTAAAATGTTATTCCGTACTTTGAAAATAATTTCGGAGAGTGTTTCAATTGTGGCGCCTCCTCGGAACTAATTCCAATTCAACGAGACGCCAAAGAATGCTCCCAAATAATGACTCGATCCAAGCAATTAACGGAAGAATTTAATTTCGTTAATGACGTTGAAAAAGTCGCGATCGCAAACATATGCAGAGCCGTAGATCAAGAAGTCCACTTTCGGGTTTTTCGTTGGCATCGAGTGGAGTTGTTTATCTCTTAAATTGTACGATTTCGAGCGGAATGTCGGTGACAGTGGAGTTAAAATTTACAAGTGCGGCGATAATTCTTACGAGCAGTGGTGTTTCAAAAACTGTGCCGTCCACATTTTAAGCTTTTTCTCTGGATTTAATTTAAAAGTTTCCCAACGCTTTTCCAATTCTGGTCTCATTCTGTTGGAAAGCGCCGACAGCATCTAACAATGTCTTGGCAGCGGCGCTGCCGCCGAATTGGATTATAGGCAGGGCACGATGTTTCGACTTGAATGCAATATGGAAAAGGAAGAAAATTGTCTGTTGTGCGTCGATTGTGTTTCGGCGGCGAGGAGAAAAGGAAAAACTATTAGAAATGTGCACGACATGAACCAAATCCCATCTCGTTCGGCGACAAGTCTAACGACGAGGCCAAACTACCGCACCAAGTGTCATAACTTAGAGATTTCGGATACTTTGGTTTTCAATATAGCGCCGATATACGAATAAATCTGGAAAAGTGTGGGGTTTACGAGCGCGGGCTTGCAAACGAAAACCTCCACCCATGCCTGTCCCCGAATTAATCGTTCACCAAAACGATTGATTTTTTTTAATACCAAAAGGCATAACTCTAGTTTAAAGAAATCCGATTAGTGGTTGATTTAGGAGCTTTTTTTCAAAAAAAAATATTGTTCTCCGACTAATAGTTTTCGAGAAAATTGCAAATAAATGCAAAAATAAAATTTAAAATAATTCATAATTAAAAAACTATTGGGAATTTGGCAATTTTTTCGATGCCAATCGATTCCCCGGATCATTTTGCATAGGTCAGGATCAAAACAGTTCCACTTTTTCGAATAGTTTAGTCGTAATTGGGAAAATAAAAAAAAATAAAAAAAGTTAACACCCCCCCCTACAAAATGGTCAATTTTAAAAGTGTCTCAGAATCGAATAAAACTTATCCTATCGTATAGGTTTTGATGTGCTTTTTACGATGGAAAAAAGAGTTTTCTCCTAGCTCTTTTAGTTTGGCCGTAATCGGCGATTGAAAATTGAAATTTTTTTGCGAGCTATTGCCTTGAGTCCTATGCCATTTTGTAGAGTTTTTTATTCCGGTTATCCTCGATTTTTCCGTTTCTCGATAACTCTAATAGTTTCGCCGTAATTGGAGGTTGAAAATTGAAAAAAAGTGAAAATCGAAACCTTTTTTTGGGAAACTGGGAAACTGTAAGACTTAGAGCAACGAACAAAAAATCATCTGATAGCGCTTAATTTTCTCTATTTTTTCGATTAAACCCGGAGCCGCTACGGGCAACGGTTCCGGCTACAGAGGCGATCAAAGTTTTCACTAAAAAAATTCATAAAAAAAAAACTAAAAGTCGTAGAGCATTGCGGTTTGTTCGATTGAATTCTACGGCTCATTTTACATATTATATCAATTTTTCAGAAGAATTAAAATTTTAAAATTTTTTGCCTAAATTTAGGGTAGCTGTTTGTCATAGTGGAAAATTTTATCCAACAAAAAAATTCATAACTCAAAAACTAAAAGTCGTAGAGCAATGCGGTTTGTTCCATTGGATTCAGCGGCTCATTTTCTGTATTATACCAACATTTAACGAGATCTAAATTTATAACATTTTTTGCATAAAATTACGATAGGTATTTCTTATAGTGAAAAATTTTATTCAACAAAAAAAAATCATAACTTGAAAACTAAAAGTCGTAGACCAATGCGGTTTGTTCCATTGAATTCAGCGGCTCATTTTCTGTATTATACCAATTTTTAAGGAGATCTATACTTTTAAAGTTTTTTGCTAAAAATTAAGATAGGCAATATCTATAGTGGAAAATTTTATTCAACAAAAAAATTCATAACTCAAAAAGTAAAAGTCATAAAGCAATGCGGTTGGTTTCAGCAAATTTCTCGATTTCTTTTACGTGTTATGTCGCTATTTTTACAACAATAGTTGACTTGAGAACTTAATTAAAGGCTTATTTTTACACGAAGAAAAATGGTGGATGCGCCAAATTATTTATTTAAAAAATCATAACTCAAAAACTGAAAGTCGTAGAGCAATGCGGTTTGTTCCATTGAATTCAGCGGCTTATTTTCTGTATTATACCAACTTTCCACGAGATTTAAAATTTTGATCTTTTTGCTAAAATTTCCTGAAATACACTTACCTTCAAGGAAGTGAAAAAATTATTTTTTTTTTAAATTCGTTCTATCATACTTTTTCGTACTTATATTTGTCTTTACAACTCTCTAGAGTTTTTAAAAGTCCAAAAAAAGTTTATATGTTCGATTTTTTGATGTTTGATTTTTTCAATTTTTGTCGCAATTTTGGTCGATTTTGGGTACCCGGAACATTTGTCGAGCAATAGCTCCGGAACTATCAGAGATAGCCCCATGAAGTGTATTATCGTTGTAAAGCTCTTTAAATTATCTATTTTTTTTCAAAAAAAAAAATTGTTCTCCGACTAATAGTTTTCGAGAAAATTGCAAATAAATACAAAAATAGGTAAAATTTTAATAACTAAAAAACGAAAAGTCGTAGAGCAATGCGGTTTGCTCCATTGCATTCAGCGGCTCATTTTCCGTGTAAAACCAATTTTTACGAGATTTAAACCATTAAAGTTTTTTGCTAAAAAATCGACTGATTTTTTTAATACCAAAAGGCATAACTCTAGTTTGAAGAAATCTGATTAGTAGTTGATTTAGGAGCTTGTATAGACGACCGTTGGTTTTTTCTTAGTTTGTAATACTGACAGGTGAAGGTCCGGCGCGTCTGCGGCTCCGGCATGGCAATGAAGCCGTCACCTGCCGTCGCCGCATCGCATCGCTAATCAGCCCCTTCATCTCGGAATCGGCCATTATCTCATATCCCGGTGAATTATGACCAATTCATACCGTCTCATACACAAACTTCATTAGCGTCGGCAATTAGGCTCGGCCCCTGTGTTCGCATTATGCAGATTGTTCCAAGGTGCTCCATGGCAACCGCGGTCTTCCTCCTCCACCTCGCTCTCTCTGGCAACCCTTGGAAACGTCGTCGTCTCACCGGGGCTCCGCATTAGCATAGCGTTGATATACATTATTTTTCGAATAACGACTCGCAGCCCTGGTATTTTTCGCCGGAGCTATCTTGTCAATGCCACTTTTCGCAATAATAGAACGGCGCTCACATATACCGACATATTACAAGGGAAATCACTGCAACAGGAATGCATAAATTGCGAAAATCACGAACGAGCTCTCCTTCTCGCTCGCCCTTTACGTTATAAAGCACGCCGACGTACAATTAATCATCATTAGAGTTCTAGTAGATGACGGCGTAAAGTTGCCGTATTACACTGTCGCAACTTCAAAAATTATTATTTCCCAAAGAGAATACCGCCTCGTATTGGCACAATCGGCCCACGAGAAACTTATTTAATAATATTTAATAATCTCAGATCAGCGAGTTCGAATCGGCGGCATATTCCTGTGTGTTTAGAACAAGCAAACTATTGGCATCAAAGTTCGCATTTACAATTTTATTTAGCTTGAGCTATTGATAAATCATCGCCGTGTCCTGACCCTCACAAATTATGGAAGGGCCTTTCAGCGTGATGGACGTTTTTAGGGTCGATCTGGTGCACGCACAGGACACAATATGGCGGTCGTTGTCGAATTTAAGACTTTACTTTCGGCGAGTTATTATAAGTTGCGGTTTGTTCCATTGAATTCAGCGGCTCATTTTCCGTATAAAACCAATTTTTAGCGAAATCTAAACTTTTAAAGTTTTTTGCTAAAAATTAAGATAGGCAATATCTATAGTGGAAAATTTTATTCAACAAAAAAATTCATAACTCCAAAACTAAAAGTGGTAGAGCAATGCGGTTGGTTTCAGCAAATTTCTCGATTTATTTTACGTGTTATGTCGCCATTTTTACAACAATAGTTGACTTGAGAACTTATTTAAAGGCTTATTTTTACACGAAGAAAAATGGTGGATGCGCCAAATTATTTATTTAAAAAATCATAACTCAAAAATTAAAAGTCGTAGAGCAACGCGGTTTGTTCCATTGAATTTAGCGACTCATTTTCTGTGTTATTCCAACTTTTCATGAGATTTAAAATTTTGATTTGTTTGCTAAAAATTCCTGAATAATACACTTACCTTCAAGAATGTGAAAAAAATATTTTTTTTTAAATTCGTTCTATCATACTTTTTTGTACTTATATATGTCTTTACAACCCTCTAGAGTTGTTAAAAGTCCAAAAAAAGTCCATATGTTCGATTTTTTGATGTTTGATTTTTTCAATTTTCGTCGCAATTTTTGTCGATTTTGGGTATCCAGAACATTTGTCGAGCAATAGCTCCGGAACTATCAGAGATAACCCCATGAAGTGTATTATCGTTGGAAAGCTCTTTAAATTATCTATTTTTTTTTCAAAAAAAAATATTGTTCTCCGACTAATAGTTTTCGAGAAAATTGCAAATAAATGCAAAAATAGGTAAAATTTAAAAAAATTCATAACTAAAAAACTAAAAGTCGTAGAGCAATGCGGTTTATTCCATTGAATTCAACGGCTCATTTTCCGTATGAAACCAATTTTTAACGAGATCTTTACTTTTAAAGTTTTTTGCTAAAAATTAAGATAGGCAATATCTATAGTGGAAAATTTTATTCAACAAAAAAATTCATAACTCAAAGACTAAAAGTCATAAAGCAATGCGGTTGATTTCAGCAAATTTCTCGATTTATTTTACGTGTTATGTCGCCATTTTTACAACAATAGTTGACTTGAGAACTTATTTAAAGGCTTATTTTTACACGAAGAAAAATGGTGGATGCGCCAAATTATTTATTTAAAAAATCATATTTCAAAACCTAAAAGTCGTAGAGCAATGCGATTTGTTCCATTGAATTTAGCGGCTCATTTTCCATATATAACCAATTTTTAACGAAGTCTAAACTTTTAAAATTTTTTGCTAAAAATTAAGATAGGCAATATCTATAGTGGGAAATTTTATTCAACAAAAAAATTCATAACTCGAAAACTAAAAGTCGTAGAGCAATGCGGTTTGTTCCATTGAATTCAGCGACTCATTTTCTGTATTATACCAACTTTTCACCAGATGTGACATTTTAAATTTTTTTCTAAAAATTAACAGTCAATTTCTATAGTGGAAAATTTTAGTCAACAAAAAAATTCATAACTCGAAAACTAAAAATCGTAGAGCAATGCGGTTTGTTCCATTGAATTCAGCGGCTCATTTTCCGTATATAACCAATTTTTAACGAAGTCTAAATTTTTAAAATTTTTTGCTAAAAATTAAGATAGGCAATATCTATAGTGGGAAATTTTATTCAACAAAAAAATTCATAACTCGAAAACTAGAAGTCGTAGAGCAATGCGGTTGGTTTCAGCAAATTTCTCGATTTATTTTACGTGTTATGTCGCCATTTTTACAACAATAGTTGACTTGAGAACTTATTTAAAGGCTTATTTTTACACGAGGAAAAATGGTGGATGCGCCAAATTATTTATTTAAAAAATCATAACTCAAAAACTAAAAGTCGTAGAGCAATGCGGTTTGTTCCATTGAATTCAGCGGCTCATTTTCTGTATTATGCCGACATTTAACGAGAGTTAAAATGTTAAAGAGTCAAGTGAGACGATGGCAAATTTTTGATAAATACGACGAGAAAAAGGAGGGCGAAACGTGGGGGAGAAAAGGCGTTAAGTGTGGATGTGTTGAAACAGCAGGTGTTGCCGCAGTTTGTTCTGCTGACATATGTTATTGAAGAGATAAATCATCCAAGTATCCGTCAATAAAAACACTGCCGACTCTTCTAAGCTAACATTTGTTCAACACTCTGGACCTTTTCTTATGTCATTGGATCAAGACAAGTTACACTTCGAAAACAAAGAGATAAATTAAAATTTTGGAAAAATACATTTCCGACCGATCTGGCATGATCGGGGTAAAAGTCCCGGAATCGAATCAATAACCCGCACAGTATCCATAAATCGGAGTTTTGTTCGGCACAGTCCAACCGGTCGTATATCTGAAAGTTTTTTAATAGTAAATGCCAAACCGTGCTATCTCTTATTACCGAAAAGTTTTTAATGCCGGCATAAAAACAAGTGTTCCCCGTGATTTATACTTCATCATTTATTGCTTCTTGATCCGACCTTTGCCGCGCCCCTACTTTATCAAACGTATTAAGGTCGGGGAGGGTTTTACCAAAAGGCGAAAAAATCGACTACCGAAACTCTTCAAACCTTTTATTGCGACTTATGAACGACACTCTTCGCCCCCATAAAAAATACATACACACACACACACACGCAACTAATAACAAAGGACTTCCGCGCGCCTCGACCTCCCGGTTTTACATAAAATCGAACCGACCTCGTAAATCTCAACATCATTCTGCGACATTAGGCGAGATCGTGACAGAGTTCATTAGCTTAAAGGATAAGCTCGGAATATTTTTTTCTTCACTTTCCTTCCTCCAATCGATTCATAACGACGCCAGCGGGTGCTCACGGCCGGCCCTCCACATATGCGATCTACGAGGGGCCCTCCAAAAGTTATTTGGGGGCAGATGGCGGCAAGCGCAGCTTTCAAAAGATCATCACCAAGGCACCCAAAGACGCGCTATTTATTTGCAACACCCAATACTTGACTCAAATTCATCCACTTTTTATATACATTCACGGGTCCGTTTTTTGAGAGAATAATTTTGGTCAAAATCGCATCTCGCTATCGTCTTTTGTTGACAATTTAGTGAAATCTTAAAAAATTCATATCTTCCTTATTATAAAAGATACACATTTAAAACAAAGACATTATACAGGCACTTTTCTACAGAGAATTTAATAATGTTATCAGCGATTTTGTTTAGTTATTCGTTTAGCTGTAATAGCATAAAGTTGTATTTTTTAAATGAGAATCATAGTTGGCTATGACATTTTTGAAAAGCTATTTTTTTTCTGAACTCAAAACAATATAAATATAGCCTGATATTTTTATATATTTTTTTTTGATAAAAATATATTTAAAATATTTGAAAGTAGTTGGCCATGGAAAAACTATTTCACATAAAAGGTGTGAATAATCGAGAAATTTTGTGAACGGTTATTAAAGTAAGAAATGTGAAATTATAAAAATAAGCTATGTTAAAGTTATTTTCAATTGAACAAATATACGAGCGTCGCAGATTTTAATTACTTAAAAAATGTGCAGAAAATTGCAAACGATGTGTCACTACCATTTGATGGAGGTTAATAATGTTGTGTATTTTTTTACCACAGATGGAATTTGATTTTTGTGTTTGTATTGTCATTTTTTTTAAATAAAGTTTTATTGATACGCAATCATACAAGTAATAAGATTTTTCTTCTTCCGACGTTTCATGTTTAAAATTTGAAAATAGAATGACAACGTAAGCCTGCCATTTTATATTTTATATTTAAATATAAAAACAAATTATTTTTATTAATTACAAAAATTTTATATAATAAAAATGTATTATGCTGTTTTTGAATTAATTAGGGTTTAAAAAATCATCAAATTATAAATACTGTTGGGTAATACAATTTTCATAGTTTTCATGGCCTACTATAAAGAAAAAGCAAAATGTTTTGTTTTTTTCTAAATATTTAAAACTAATCTATTACACAAATAGACATATCAAATCAGAAAATAATAAGTTTTTCGAAAACGTCACAGCCAACTATGATTTCTATTTAAAAAAATACAACTTTATGTTATTACAGTTAAACGAATGGTTGAAAAAACGAATAACTAAACAAAATCGCTGATAACATTATTAAATTCTCTAAAAAAAGTGCATGTATAATGTGTTTGTTTCAAATGTGTATCTTTTATAATAACAAAGATATCATTTTTTTAAGATTTCGCTAAATTGGCAACTTCTGTTTATGTCGAAAACAAAAGACGATAGCGCGATGCGGTTTTGACCAAAATTATTCTCTCAAAGAACGGACACGAGAATGTGTCACTCGTTTTTCTCTAAACCTCTTAATGTCGGAGATCTCGTATTCGGACATGCAAAATGCTGCATCCTGTATAAAATGCTTAAATATCCTTTAACAACTAAGTCGATTCTCTATGTAAAATTTGTCAATAAACCGGGTATACGTATTAAAAAAAACAACACTAACAAGTTTTATTAATCAGTAAAAAACATGACCTACATACACAAATAGCAAAAAAATTGTAAATATATATTTGCTTTTTACTGTGCAGCACAGTCATTTTTCCCCTGAAAAATTTGGAATCTTTTGAATTTTCCTGGATTAGTTTGCGGCATGTTTGTTAGTGGGATTCGAAACCGCTGCGTATAACTGGCTGCCTAGGCCGGGAGAGTGTCCAGGGGACAGGTGCGAGTGCACGACACCGCGTTGGGGTTGCATGCAGGTCACGCAGCGCTGTCTCAGCGCCCCCACCAGAAGATCGTGTGCTGAATGCGCTCCCGTGGATAATACACATCAGCGAGTCCTCAATTACACCCCGTCGACTCCTCAAGATGATCGTCGAATCTTCCGTTAATTAATATTTTTTCATCCGGAACGTTGCCGCTTTACCGGCAAATCGTGGAGGAGGAAAGCCCCACGTCCCATTTTTCATTTTCGTGCCGGTCGGGCAGCTTACTTTTATTACGTCATATTCTTGCATTTGCATTCGGAACAGCATGCCACGGGACGGGCTCGCGGCCGCTCTCCATGTAAATAGTTTTGCACAATGAAAATTCTATTCCTTCGTCATTTTTCAGCGGCGTCTCGCGCCCGCTTCG
This sequence comes from Tribolium castaneum, assembly GCF_031307605.1. Classification (NCBI taxonomy): domain Eukaryota; kingdom Metazoa; phylum Arthropoda; class Insecta; order Coleoptera; family Tenebrionidae; genus Tribolium; species Tribolium castaneum. Next base: position 5,002,405 of record NC_087398.1, on the reverse strand, counting down.
ACAAGCGGATTAGCGAGAACAAATCGCCGCTGCAATTTTCATACGTTCGGTGCCGTAATTCATCCGCGCCGAATAATCATTTTTGATAAATTCAGGTGCTGTCTTTCCGAAATCGAAATTGATTGGGTCGTTAGTTTTTCTCTATGATAACACAACCGGGGAAAAAATGACAATGGCCGCGATATTTCATCGGCCGAGAGGAAAAAACGGTTCGGTTGTCGTGTTTTCTTTAAAAAATACTAATGTCACGGGGAACTTTTATACGTCCTGTTCGGGGCTAACAAATGTGACGATTTTTGCCCGTAAATTTCGCTAAAATCGCCCCGTAAATAAAAAAGTGGAAAGTAGCTTTTGCCGCGGAGAATTATTGAGATTAGGGAAACGCTAACCTCTCCACGAATAATAAAATTCATGGTGGCGGCTCGCTGATGTAATTATTGTACCTGAAACTCGCTTATGAATATTTCAATAGGTAATCTTCCGCGGCATTGGCGTAGACACGTAAGGGCACATAAACTTTCTTAAAAATGCGTTTGAAACATTGCACATAATAATTGGGCTAACGCCTGGAAATGCGATTTTGTGCCGAAAGCGCCCAATTTATCGGGCATAATTTTTGCAATGACGAACGCCACCGGCATACATAATGGAAATGCACCGTTTGTCTATTTATACGCAGGCAAATAAATTGAATTTATTGCTATCATTCCATCGGGCCGCGCATGCATCCATCACGTATCGAAAACAATATTTATTTTGTGCGGATTAAAATCGCAAGGAGGTGGTCGGTTCGATTCTGCCGGTCGGATGGGGTGTCTGCCACGCACACGACAATGGTCAGCAGAGCGGATGCGTCCGGACACGGATTAGCCGTTACGCCACTCCAGTCCGTATTAATTCTAATGACAAATAATCGGTTACACTAAGCGAAGCCGGGATTAATACAAATAAATTTACTGGGCCTAACTGGATATCTGCCGCAATCAACTAAATGGGTAATGCAGACGGGGAACGAGCCCGATCTTTGTCAGACGACGATTCTCCAGATGCTACAACCGCAATTATTTCCGAAAGAAATTGGGCGAACGCCCGATATTGTCCGATAAAAGATTAACCACACACATTATTAAAGCAAATTTCGGACGTTGTGCACTTTTGATAGATTTTTATTTCGTGGAACCTCAAACCCGACCGTGTTCATTGGAGATAAGTCTCGATTTATGTTCCCCTCGCGATCCGCTTCATTTTTTCCGGGGTGTTCCGCATTTGTGAAAAATTTCAAGTTTATATTATTCGGTTCCCCCGAATGTACACACCCGAATCTACTCAATTCGGGAATTGTTAAATGTGGAATGTTCGATTCGGAGGAATCTGATTGTCATTCGAGCAATGCGCTGATGAATTCTGGGGCACGCAGACCTGGAAGGAAAGAGGCCAGATCACCCCTGTAATAATTGACAGGCGGGAAAAATGCGGCCGTATTTCGTAATAAAAATTTGATATCTCCCGTGGAAGTAATTAACATCGGAAAATCCGGTGCATAAAACCATTGTCGAGAGAATTCTTGGAAATCAAAGGGCGTCATTAATTAAATCACTCTGAAACTTTACTCGCCAGCGATTCAGTTCTGTTTGTTGACCTACCTTTTGGAACGGTGTAAATTAATTTCAGATAGGGGATGGTACGGAAATAAATTAATCGATACGGCGGTCGTGTTATCATGAATGGAGGGAAATCGGTCAATGGAGGTTGCAATCACACCAAAGATTTTTGAAAACTTCTGGCCGCATTAAAATTCTGATCTCCTTTTCTATTATTACAAAAGTTTCCGAATTACTGGATGCTGTTAGTAATTAAGGTCACGTGCTTTATTCCGGATTTTTCGACGTCCAAGAGTTTAATCATCTGCATTTGTAATATTTCGCTAGCTCGCTAATGGTTAACTTAATTAGAAATAAACTGTTTGCTAAGAGCAAAGATAATATAATATCTATGCAAATACGTGTCGGGCCGCTTATCCTTAATTATTCGGATCGCAAGACATGCGGAGTAGTGAAAACAACCCGTAATATTTTCGATATAATAAAACATTAACACACTTCCTGTCAGATGGGCAAAAGGGAGACGTCATAAAGTTCTCCCGGAGTCTATTTTTACGACACCCACACCCGCCGGTCGCCATCTTGAAATAGCACGTCACCGTATTCGCCATTTTCGAAATTTCCATATGAAACTTTGAAAAGGCCATCAAAGCAAATTTAATTCGAATCAAACAGACAGTCATAAAGCGAGATTAGCGAATAAAAAGACCGACTTGCATCAGTTTTAAATTTGAGTTTACGTAACTCGGATAATAATAAATCCGGTCACGTGAGCTCGTATCGTCTTTCGCCGTGTGAACGCGCCTTTAACGTCGAATTTTTTCGGTCGCGTGCCGTTACGAAATGAATTAATTTCGGTCGAATTTTCGGGCTGGTGCACTTTGTGTGAATTTTCGTCATTTTTGGATCGGTGGTGGTAAATCATCGCGAACCACTGGTACATGAAATTTCCAATTAGAACGTTCCGAAACTCGTCGAAACTTTTTTAATATCTCGGGGGTGTCGACACTGAGCGCAGAGCCGCACTTCCGGCCACAAGAAGACACACAAACACAGCAGCAGCGTCACACGGCCGAACAGATGCACCAAATGTGTCGGTGTTATTATAGATATTCCGAGAGGAGGAGAGCAAAGAAAGCCCGCGTTCGCTCCATACTTCTTTACATTCCATACGTTTAAAGCACTATGGGAAGTAAGGAAGCACGGAACTCGCGAAGGCCCCGGCTCGGGTCCTTGCCAGGAGCGTCCTCTGGGGCAGACGGTCTCGGTGCGAGTCCCCGTCAACGACTGAGTGCACCCCGTCTCCTAGACGTGGAGTAACGTCGCCTCTTAGGTAGCTGTATTCTAAAAATGGCCCCGTTCACGCCATTGGTCCCGCTCGCCTCCGAGCCACCCAACCCCTCTTTCCAAATTTGTCTTTTCTTAAAATACATCTGCAGCTAGCTGAGACGGGCCCGGCATTAGGACCGTAATTATAGACCGGACCATGTGTTAACACATGTGCGGGATGCCCTCCTGGGCCACAAGCCGACTGACTTTTCCGAAAACCAACTACATCTGGTCACAACGTGCTCCGCGCCCAAAATATTTACCTACACCACTGTAAAGCTACGAATTATGTAATAACAACCCTATTTCTACGTTTTCGCTGGCTTTTTCACTACGCCCCCTCGAGCCGGGGCTGCGGCCGGGCCGGAGGGAGTCTCGGAAACCGTTGAAGATGTAAAGTTAATTAAATTAATTTGTGCGAGTCGTTGAGCGGCGAGATGAACACCGAAAACAAACTTGGCGCGTCTGAAATTAAACTCAAAAAATCCTACATTTTGACTAAATAAGACGCGGCAGGCGAATCTTCAACGACTTTATTTAATTTCGGAAAGGCAGCAGGAGCAACTTTTGTATACATGTAATCACAATAAATTAAACGAAATGTTAAATAACGTGAAAAAGGAGAAAAAAGCCTCGTTCCGAGCGGGAAAATTAGTTCTCGCTGCCGTAGCATAAGATCGTCTTCGAGTTAATTAGCCCAAATTGGTCGTGCCGGCAATGCGAGCATATTGCCGATCGTATTCCTGGTTTTATGTAACTTTCAAAGAACTTTTAAAGTATGTATTATAATTTTCTGCAATAATACGCCATCATAACCAGGCTTTATTAAACCATAAATTTTACGTGACTAGTAAAATTTCTAACACACACAACTTGTGAATTTTTACGACGACTCACTCTTGTCGTGTGCTTCTCGCGACAATAAAAAACCAAATTACATGAATAAAATCAAAATTGCCTTTTGACCGAACACAGGCAAGCGGCAGGGAAGGGACGGGAAAAAAATGTGACTACATTTTCCCAGTTGCAATTAAATAAATGCAATTTAAAAACTTTGCAAAATAGTCATTGACACCATCACCCGTAAAAGGATCGTTAAACTCGGACACGGCATTTATTTGCCCAATCGGGTTCATTCCTCAACGTCGCGCCGCCTATTCTGTCATTATTTCATTCAGGGCCGTGCCATAATTCGCTATTTTCCGTCCTAGACAATGACCTTAGTTGGGCGCTTTTCCGCCAATAAAAGCGTTCTTTATTATGTTATTTACAAAGTTACACAGACGGGGATTTAATTCGGTGCTTTTTTCCTTATTACCTTCCCTGAAACATTTACGAAAAATACGTCATAAAACCAAGATTGCACACAAACAAGCAATTACAGTATCTTTTATTTCGTCATCAAGTCGGAAAAATGTACCTCCGTCACGTGTGCCTAACAGTTCGGGCCGCACAATTACCATTTTTCCTTCTTTTGCAAATTCGTCTTGACTGGTGTCATTAGAGCGAAAGCGGCACGAAAACGGAACCGAATTAAATGCTCACACACCCTTCGAGTGATGATTTGATGGAGGAATGTCAGAAATAAACAAAGGGGGCGACCATCGTCACGCGATTGTGACATTTAACCGAATCAAGAAGTTGGGAAAAGAGAGAAAAAGGAGTTAATCATAATCCCAGCCGCCATATAAGTGGCGAAATAATCCCGGCCCATCAATTTATAAAGCAACGTGCATTCAAAATAAAAAAGTTAGTTAAAAGTTTAATGACTCGGAAGTTATAGTGTCTCCTCCCCGGTCCCGAATTTAAAAGAACTCCCATTATGACTTTTTTATGGTGCAATTTTAGTCGGACGCGCCCGTATCCTAAAACCTGCGAAATCTTTTCCGGTGTGTTCGTGTGCAGGCCCGGAGTCGCCTCTGCGGGCTTTTTTCAGTCTCGATTGGTCCTCAAATAGACCTGCATCACCTACGAAGCGCGTGCGATCTAAATATAAGCCGCACATTGCGGGGGAGAAGCGCTTATTTTCGTAGCGATGCACATACCGCTTAATCCTTCGGCCCCCCACCTGGTTATTGTAAAACACACGAACACAACGCGAGGATTAAAAATTTTATTGTGTGCGTCCGATGGATCGCCAAAGCCGGACATTGAACTTGGCGTTCGCCCTACGCCACTGAATCGCTTTGATTAGACGTGACAGTTCAGAAACGCACTGTATTTATATCCTAGGAGTTGATACACGCTCCTTACTTGGAGCTTGGAGCCATCGCACTCTCCCTAGTCGCCCGCCTGCGAAATATAACTCGATTGATAAAAAGCGGGAGCTCCGCGGGCACGCTTGTTTATCGAGGGATCAGTCTTGCAGCCAATTGGCGAATTAACGAATTGCCACGGCCATGACTTGACTTTTGTTTATTTCGGAAAAATTTGAATGAACCTGGAAATAGACCGCTCTAAAAATAATTCCGGCGATTTAATGAATGACTAAATTGTAATTCTTTCGTTTATTGTTTTTGTGGGCATGTGACGTCATTCCCTGTAATTATTAAATCAACGACTGGAAAATGGGGAATGTCTGCTCGCACATACAGGGGGTGGGATTGTTTGCGTGACTTGGTTCAAATCGCAGCTAAACAATCCACGACCTGTCCTGACCTAAAAAATTCCCATGGGACGGAAGCGCTAATTAACATACCTAAATACGGGGTGATCAATTATTTGGGCATAAAAGAACGGATTTGTATTGAATGTTGTGTGACAACGTGTCCTTCGCCCTGTTTTTCCGAATGTTATTACAGGTCGACCCGAAAAAATCCCCGAAAACTTTCCTCATTTAAACTCGCAATCTCCAAGTTAGCAACAGCAAGACAAACAAATCAATCACCCTGTATTTAAGCCGAAAACGAGCCGAAAGTTATAACAGGATGGTATCGATTTTGCTAATCCGGGATGAAATAAAAACGGTTTTTCTATTAAACTCATTGGATGGATGAAAACGGTTTATTATTAGGCAAGCAACCACAATTTCCCCGAATTCTAAATTTATAAGCTTATCCGTCGTATATCACGAACAGTTTTATCTGTCGGTAACATCTTGGTGCCAACCACAAACATTGTCGAGAGTAAAAAAACGGCAAGAAATTCGCGCGGGATTCGAGGGCAAAAAGGCGGAAATAACGTATAGAGAGGATGTCCGGTATAAATTTAGGTGGAAACGTTTCACGATCGGTCTTATCTTAATTATCGCGGGTCGCCTTCTCGAAGACAAAGTCTTAAATCAGCACGACGTCAGATTATCGTGACTTATTCGAGCTTCCACATGTGCCCTAAGAAATTGCCAACGTTGGAACAATAACGCGATAAAACGTATTATCATTGAATTAAAATAATCGGCCGCGTCTGCGGCACACATGGTCGCCATCAGTCGAAACTAGCGTTTCAAATTTTTTCACTCCTCGCTCGTTGTTATCACAACGTGGAAAATCCCTCCACCACCAGCAACGAAATTAATTAAAAGTAGTTAGAAGCGGGAAACGCGTTTTCGCTTCGTAATGAAAACTCTTTCAAGAGTAAGGAGTCACTGTCACTCCGTTTATTATTCTAGAGATTTGCATATTATGTATTCATACTTCTCGCCAGATATTTTAATAAGTAAAGAGCTTTTCCGGGCCGCACCGCGAATTAAGAATTAAATTATTTCGTAAAGAAGAGACCCACTTAAAATATTTTGGCTGAAACGCGCGACGCCGTCCTACCTGATACCAGACAGCGACCAACGACGGACGAAAATCAATTTTCATTAAAACCGACTTGTGCCACTAACACGTGCCGTCGACCGTAAAAACTCCCCGACATTTATTTTGTCGTTTGTCGTACACGAAATGCAAATGGCGAACGGCGAACAAAACAACATACCTCGGCTTTTCCGGTGGAATCGCCTCTTTATTTCGTCACACTGTGTATTAGCTGCGAAGCAAAACTACTTTTCTCGCACGAAAATAAATCCGTCGTTAAGCGCACCGACTCTGACTATTTCTGAAGTTGCGTCTTGCTTTATAAAACCAACACGACCAAACGAAATAATGGGAGCATTGTGTTCTTCCGTCACAAAACGGACATAACATTACCGATTCGAAAAATTTTCTACTCGCACACGACGCACATTTTTAGACACTCGCTTTCAATTAACGCGACGTTTAGATGAATTCATTAGGAAGCAGTGGCGTAACGGTAATTACAATATGCAAGCGGAAAATGCGACGACATGTCCCCGAAACTCGGCATCTTTTTATTTATTTGTCGGACTGTTTATTTCAAATCGCCACATTCACGTAGAAAAATCAACAAACGCGATATAAACGAGTTCATGTTGCGTTTATAGAAGTAATTAAGTTTGGGCGCCGCTGTTTTGTGAGAATCGAGGCCAAGGGGGCAAACGTCATAATGTGATGCATTACTGACTCTCCCACTTAACGTTGAACATATGTTGATGACTCGATGTGTCTTCTGTCTGCTATGATGACTACTGTCTGGAATTTTCGTCCTCTCGGGCCACAATTTACCTCCCAAAAATAATTTTTTCGCATACGTATAAAAAAATTACCTACTTTTTGCCAATACTGACGCTCAAACAGCCAATCAAAGATGAATTATATATTTCAAATTAGAGTTTCTTAAAATACTTTCAATACGAATTAAAACGGCTTTCAAATTTGCATTAAGCTCCCCAAAAAAAAAAAAAATATGTACTTATCGCGCACCCAAGAAAATCGCGACTTCTAATAAAATAAAAATCGTGAAATTTTACACACCAGCCTGTACATTGATAAGGACCATTCTCGATTTTTATTAATTTTTTTGTTAATAAATAAAGTCGTAGCAGTTTTGTGAGTTTTTGGGCACTAATGGTTAATTTAACTACAAAGTTTTTGGACCAAATGAATCCTTACCTGCTAGCCCATCGAACGCTGGTATCAGAATTATAAATTTTTACTTGGTTGGTGAAATAATCGGTCTTTTTTATTTAGACGAAAACCAGACGCGTGATTTATTAGAAGATGGTCAAATTTGCCAACAAAGGGATCAGTTACCAGTAGCCGACCTTTTTGAAGCCCCTTATTTACAGTCTTGCAATAAAACTGATGCCTGCATTGCAATATCCCAACGAAATCTTTTACAATCTTATCCCAATTACAGTTCAAATTGTGACCTAAATTTACCGCGCCACAAGTAGCAACTCATAAATAAAAATAATTTTTAAAGTTAAAATGTAAAAGTGCGTTTAATTCAAAATCTGATTGGTATTTTTCTTCGCTAATTTCGTAAACAATTATCCGAAGTGAATACGCGTGGTTTAGTATAAAATTTAGAATTTGATTTTCTGGTCGAAAATTCCTTTTTTTAATTATTATTTTTATCTGCAAGTGAAAAATTACCAAAAAATTAGGGGAGATACCTTTCGAACGTACAGTAAAATGCAATATTTTTTATTTAATAAGAAATCGCGAATTTCTTAGGTGCGCGATATAGTATAATGAGAAAAAATATTTTTAAGACCAAATCACGGTCCCACGGGAAATTCCAACGAGCTGATTGATCCCTAATTTGTCACGAATGTAAAACAAGGGAGTAAAAAATGTTTGTTTTCAGCGCTATGAAGATCCTGCTGGCCAAACTGCCGCGGCCTTGGATCGTGGACGAGAAGAAGGACGACGGTTACACCGCCCTGCACCTGGCAGCCCTCAACAACCACGTGGAGGTGGCTGAGCAGCTCGTCCTCCACGGGAAAGCCAACATGGACCTGCAGAACGTCAACCTCCAAACCGCCCTCCACCTGGCCGTCGAACGCCAACACACGCAAATTGTCCGCGTACGTATTTACCACCCTTGGGCGTTTTTTGTACGTTTTTTTGCAGCTTCTCGTCCGAGAAGGTGCAAATTTAAACATCGCCGACAAAGACGGTGACACGCCGCTCCACGAAGCCCTCCGTCACCACACTCTTTCGCAATTACGGCAATTACACGACGTCCAAGACGTCGGCAAGCTCCTCATGGGTCTAGGAACCCAAGGATGCGACAAGAAGTCGTCGGCGAGCATCGCCTGTTTCTTGGCCGGAAACGGCGCCGATTTAGATTTAAAAAACAAGAAAGGACAAACGCCTTTAGATCTCTGCCCCGATCCCAATCTATGCAAAACGTTGAAGAAGTGTCACAAAGACAAGCAAAGCGGGGAGATGGACATGGGCCCCAATCAGAACAATCAAAGCACGAATATCACTTCGACGCTCGACGAGTGTTTGGTCTGTTCGGACGCCAAAAGGGACATGCTTTTTCAACCTTGCGGTCACGTGACCTGCTGTTCCCTGTGCGGACCGAGGGTCAAAAAGTGCCTCATTTGTCGCGAATCAGTCAGCACTAGAATCAAGGTTTCTCCCGTCCTTTATTATTCCCCCCTACATGATATTTTTTCCAGATCGAGGAATGTCTCGTTTGCTCCGATAAAAAATCGACCGTTTTATTCAAACCCTGCGGCCACATGTGTGCCTGCGAGAGTTGCTCTCAAATTATGAAGAAATGTGTTTTATGTCGCGCGCAAATCGAACTGATGGTGCCGTTGACCGTTTGCAGCGGGGGCTTGGGCACCATCTCGGAGGTGAAAGCCGACGCTGAAGAGGAACCCAAACCCTCAACCAGCGACGCAGGGCAGAATCAAGGGCCGCTCATGAATAACGGAGGGCGGGACACCAGCAATAATAGCGATATACAAAAATTGCAGCAACAATTGCAAGACATTAAGGAACAAGTGGGTTATATGCAAATCGGCACAATGCACGGTTTTATTCGATTTTTTGCAGACAATGTGTCCCGTCTGTTTGGATCGACTGAAAAACATGATTTTCCTGTGCGGACATGGATTGTGTCAAATGTGCGGCGACCAGATGACCGAATGCCCTATTTGCAGGAAAGCCGTCGAAAAACGAATTCTATTGTACTAATTTATCTCCCTTGTTTGAACTGAAATCGATCAAATTACCACCAAATCCGGGTTTCATGACGTAAGAACGACAATATCAAATATTTTACTCGATTTTTAATTCGACTGAAATTCTTTTGTATATTTTGTTAATCTCAGTTCTAGGTGCTTACGCAACTGTAGTATGAATACTATATCATTTTTTATTTAACTTAGGTCGTAATAAACGTTGTAGCAATGCTGCAATTACAGTACCATCAATTATATGATGCTCTAGATCGCATAAGAATGAAAAAATACTCCGAGAGTAAAAAGTTTTTCACTTTTTAACCCACACGCGACGAATATTCATTTTCAGATATTTATTATAGCCAAATGTTAGTACTATCTTGTTATCATTTCAGTTGTATTTTTATACATTAGATAAGAGTTAATCAGTTAATTAGTTAATCGAATTATTATCACTACTATTATTGCAACCCCAGTACGAGTAATAAACATATTGTTAAATTAGATGTTTCTATTCTCACCCACCCATCCAACCACACCAAAAAAATCAAAAAAAAAAAAAAACACGAAACAATCTGAACATTGGACAAACGTCCAGTATACGGAATGCTTCATTCAACTGACGTAACGTTCCGAACATAACCAAGCTTTTTCGACTCAAAATAAACTTAAAATGGGGTCAAATACGGCCGAAAAGGCCCTCCAAATGCTAAAATTCCTTCCCCGTGTATGTTTGGCCAATCTTAAGCCCAGTCCTGGATCGAGAACTGTAAGTTTATTGCTATAACCTAACTTTTTGCGAGGGCCAATTCCAGAGCAAAAAACGCGGCCGAGGCCAGCATGGGGGCGATAAACACGGGGCCGGGAATAAAGGCTCCGGTCAGAGACAAAATTACATGCGTCTTGGTTACGAAACCGGAAATAATCCGTTCTATTTACGATTTCCGCATGAGCCCTACTATCAAGGCCACCAGTACGTTGCCTAAAGTATTAGAAAAAACAAATTTTAATGCTTCATTTAGTTTAAGGCGCGAGTATCCTCCACTGTCAATGCTAGATTTGTTGAAATTGATTGAAATGAATCGCTTGGACGCGTCTAAACCCATTGATTTGGTCTCAATTTTAAATACAGGCCTTTACAAGATTTTTCCCGATCAGAGACAGTACGGAGTCAATTTAACGGACGAGGGGGCTGATGTTTTTAATGCAAAAGTTAACATTGAGGTGCAATGGGCTACTGAGCCCGTCATTGCAGCTATTGAGAGGGCTGGCGGTGTTATAACGACAGCGTACTACGACCAACACAGCTTGCAAGCAATGATAAACGCGAAGAAATTTTTTGAAAGGGGTGTACCCATCCCGAGGAGAATGATGCCACCGCCTGATGCCATTGAATATTACGCTGATCCAACAAAAAGGGGGTACTTGGCAGACCCTGAGAAAATTTCAGAGGAGCGTCTAGTCCTGGCCCAAAAGTACGGATACGAACTACCACAAATTGAGAAAGACCCAGAGTATGAGATGCTAACTGAGAGGAAAGACCCCAGACAGATTTTTTATGGATTGCACCCAGGATGGGTAGTTAATCTTAAAGACAAGGTCATTCTCAAGCCGCAAGATGAGGAATTAGAAAGATATTACGCTAGTTAGACGTGTCTAGCACTTTTTGTAGATTAAATAAAGTTTGAAATGTATTGGGTTTTTCTTTTTCTTGGGTTGGTATTTTATCGCTGACATGAGTTTCCCTCTCTCTCATTCTATGATTTTCCCTTAACCTTACTTTTACAAAATAAATGTCAAAAAAATTTTGGAGCCCCCATAAACCACAATGCGATGCACTTTAACCCGGGTTCCTTATTTAAACACGTGAGGAACGTATGTCGAATTAATAAAATGGCGCAAAGTAAATTCGAATATGTTAGAAAATTCGAGACGGAAGAAAAGCTGCTACCAAATTGCTGGATCGTGGTAAGAATCGATGGTAGAGCCTTCCATCAATTCTCCACAAAACATAATTTCAAAAAACCCAACGATGAAAGTGCGCTCGCCTTAATGAACAAAGCTGCAAGTGTGGTCATGAACGAGTTTAAAGACATCGTCCTTGCATATGGGCAAAGTGACGAATATTCGTTTGTGTTACGCAAAGATACAGCCTTGTATAATCGACGAGGCCCCAAGATAATGACTTATCTCAGCAGTCTCTTCACATCGTCGTATGTGTATCACTGGAATCAGTTTTTCAAAGAAACAAAATTAAAATATCCACCTGCGTTTGACGCCCGCGTTGTTCTCTACCCAAGTGATCAGAACCTGAGAGATTATTTAAGCTGGAGACAAGCGGATTGCCACATAAACAACCTCTACAATACGACGTTTTGGGCACTAGTACTTAAAGGTGGTTTAACAAATAATGAAGTAATAATAAACAACACACATAAATTAAATCAAAGATAATAATTCTGACTGATTTTAGGCTGAAAAACGGCTATGTGGAACGCTTTCCTCCGATAAAAACGAAATTTTATTTAGTGAATTTAACACGAATTATAACAATGAACCCGAAATGTTTAAAAAAGGCACAATTTTGATTAGGAAAAGAATTAAAAGCCCCAAGCATGGAAAAGCTCGCTTGGTTATCTTACCTTTACACGAAGACCTCATTCAAGATAAATTCTGGGAAAAAAATTCCGAAATTCTGGCTATTAAAACGGCACAATTGTACGAATGGCCTGAGGAGAGCCCCTTACCGTCGTTAGTATTGTCGCAGTTACACATTGGCGAGTTTGATAGGGACAAGGAAATTGTCATTATTGAGGAAACTGATTGATTATTTTAACTGTTTATTTTCATAACACACAAAAACTAGTTGAACAATAATTACTTTATAATACATTTATTATTTACATTTGATACTTGTGTTTCTATCTTATTATGTATGTCGTAAGGAATGAGGCGCCCACATAAAAACATCAACTTTTTCGCTACTCGTGCAATACGGAATGATGCGGATATGATTTAGAAAATCGGTATGTAATTATCAATCTTGGCTCGATGTTTTTGCGCCACACATTCAGCAATCCATACGATATTGCGACATTCCTGCTCCTTCAGTTTCAAGTAGGAGTAGAAAACTCCGAAATGAAACTGTTGTAAGAACGCGTGGACGTTCAAACGCACCTAAATCCACATTATTCAACTAAACTACCAACAAAAAGTCGGTAATCTTCTCACCTCGTGTTCGAAAAACTTATCCTCCAAAGTTTTATCCCCGGGATTACTTCCCGCCCCTTCAAAAAGTTTCGAATACTCGGCATAATACTCGGCCACGGCTTTGACCTGGTCGTAATCTTCCGCACGTACCAGGGCGGCCAACCCATCAGGGTTGAGTTTCCCACATCGTGGGTACAATTTCGCACGATCGTCTTTACTCAATTCGGTGCCAAAGGAATTGATTGTGATTATAATCGCACGACGGTCGGCCTCAAACTACTCCAATCAGGACAAACTTTCCGGGATTTTGAACACTTACCGCCAAAATTTCGCACATGCAGTCGGCCGTAGTCCCTCCGATTTCCTTACAGAAGGCATAGAACGCCTCCAAATACGCCTTATACAAAGTGTTACGTATAATCTCAATATTCATCTCGTCTAAGTCCTGCTCGCTGATACAATCAACGAAGAAGGGGGCCAGTGGAGTGTCCACGAGCACAGCATTGTACAACTCGGCGGGCGTGGAGGCCACATGAATAGCCTCCATCTGCTCAAAGCTCCCCAAGGGGTGGCATTTCGGGATCAGCTCCCCAATGGGGCGCTGGTGCAACGTCCCCGTAATCAGTAAAATAATATTATCAATCATGTAACTGTAAGTGATAAAATCCAAAAACGTAGACAGGGGCTCAACCGCCTGATTCCTCATATGTTGGAACTCTATGACCAACTTCTCCCTCAATTTATTATCAATGGTCGAAACGGCCAATGGGGAGGGTTCGTTGGCAAGAAAAGACCCGTAATCCGTCCCTTGCAAGTGCAGTTTGAGATCTACCCAAAAATCACGTTTACCTTGACCACAATCAAGGGATGAAACTCACCTTCCAGGGTTTCACACTGAACCAAATTCAGGTAATCGGATTGCTTCAAAATACCGCACTTGAAGCCCCGACATAATCCCTCCAAGTAACCGGCGTCGATGTTGAACAAGCAGCCCTTCATTTTCGGGTCTTTTTTGCGAAAAAATTCTGTTTTTCAACGCACCTCACCCAACTAAATTGTCATATGATTAGTGACAATCATGTGACAGAAAAGGCGCATGCGTGGCCGTACCGCCGAGGCCAAATGAATGACAAATTCGCAAAAAGGGGGGCGCACAATGTCAGGGGCACTCCTCAGCCATCGTCATTAACAAAATCACACATTTTAAATCATTGAAGCACAAAAAATACTATCATTCCCAGAACAAAAGGACTAACTAATTTCTTCTATTAGATATAATTGCCATAAAACATAACGCAAAGATTCGCAACTCAAATAAAAAATAAATAATTTTTATCTGATTGTCTTGGTTTCAATTTATTAGGCGATATTAGATGTGCTATTGCAACTACTGCTGATGTTTTTTACTAAAATAAAATAGGAAAATAAGATAAATCCTGTTTCAATTTCCCGCTATTGCCAGGTTCTTTTTTATACCAAGTGGCAATTCGGACCAATGGCGCTTCACAGGTGTCAACGGTGTTTATGTTTAGCTGTCATCGTAGTGTCATAATTCCAAGTGAAACAATTTTATCATTTATTACTCATGATTGCGTAGTTTAAACCCAAACAATACTCTAAAACGTATAAAAACCTAATCCCGTCCAAACGAAGATGTCAAAAATCGATGAACTCTAGCGAATCACCGAAAATGGGCACCAAAGACTTCAAATATGGTATTTTTATTCAGAACGATCTGATGACCGAAATGAAACAAGGGCAAAACCAGCGGACGGCCCTCCTCGGTCAGATCGTCAAGATCGAAGCAACACTCGGGGGCGGTAAATACGCGGTACGTTTCCTCAAAGACGCCGAAACGTGGGAATCCACCACTTTCGTGTGTCGTCAACAAAGCATCGTACCCGTCAACGAAAAATTATGGCAGTTTTTGTACGCCGTTACCTCCCCCCAAGAAAGGGTCAAGTTGGCCAAAGACAAGGAACGTTGCGACAAACTCGCAAACATCACAACTGACATAACAATCGGTTTTAAAGACACCGATGGGGTGCAGTTGGGACAAATTAAATTCCTTGGAGTTGTTCGCGGGATCGGGCACTGTGTCGGAATTAAACTACACGTAAGTACGACCCCCTTAACCCCAAAAACTCATAAAGGGATTATAGCAAAAGAAAAAAGACAACAAATGTGACGGTTCATGTGCAGGGACCCAGTATTTCAATTGTTTGCCCGGGTATGGGGTATTTACGACGATTGATCGAATTGTCATTCAAAACAGCCCCCTTATCACGAATAAAAATAGCGTGAAGACTAGGAATAGCACAGATCTAGATCTCTATTTAGAAAAGAACGTTTCGAGTTTCAGTAAATCTAATCACGAGGAAATCGTTACAAAATTCGGGGAGTACCCCCAGGAGAACATGCCCCCGAAAACGACGACTTACCTGCGAAACTCGCTGTCTTTGCAAAATATCTTGGACACGGAGTGTTCAAGCGGCAATTCCAACAACGATTTTGATCAAAACACGATCATACAACCGGACAAGTCGCACTTAATCAACGAAAAGAAAGCCAAGATGAAATCAGAAATAAATCTGAGCGACATGATTGGCAATTCGTGGCACGGGGCCACCGATGCGAAAGAGTTACAGAAATTCTCTAACCTGAATCAAACTCTGGACAGACCTGAAAAGAACGGTCAGAAAAACAATCGGAACAAAAGCGCAAACATTTTGTCGCATTTCTACGACGGTACTTTACCCAAACGAAACAAAATAAATCAACCGTCGGCGAAATTCTACGACACTACGCCTCCTCGAATCAAGAACGGGTGCCCGACGCACCAGGAAGACGAGAAAAGTAAGCGAAAATTTCGTTTTCACTAATGTCCGATGGTCTAAAAATAGTCCGCTGGTGAACTCGCGATGCGGACTTTTTTTAGGCGTCTATTTATACGCGACGTAATAGTTCGGGGGCCTTGTCAAAGTGTCTGTTTTTTTAAAACAATGTGTTGTACGATAAAACTGTTAAAAAGTTGGTACAATTTGCTTAATTACGTAGCTTGACTATGCTAAATAAGTCGCAACGTTTGCGTGCCAAAAGTAGAACCATGAATCACATTTATTCCAACAACGAGTACGCATTTCTTAATAATATTCCCCTGTTTGTCTTAGAAATTAACGAAAAAAGTGAAAAGGCGTCCAACATCCCTGATAAACCCAAGTACCATAATCCCAAACCAGGAACTACCAAAGATTTAACCGTCGGGAGTTTAGTTGAGGTCTCCAATGACGTTAGTGAGGAGCCCCTTTACGGCGTCGTTAAGTGGATGGGGGCCGAAGAGGGCTCCAATTTTGTGTTGGTAGGGGTGGAGTTGGAGGAAGAACACATCGACTTACCCCTAACTCTCACCGACGGGACGCATAACGGGGAGAGGTTCTTCAAATGTGCAGAAAACAGGGCCCTTTTTGTGCCGCTTGATCAGTGCCATCAGGATTCCAGATTTCAGGACGGGGTTCCCACGCCGGTGCACCAGGCCGCCGAACCCAACTTCCAGTCGGTACGAACTCCACTAAAACAACGATTTTTCACGTGAAAACACACACGAAATTTTCGAAATCAACTCAAATTCAAATTTTTGTGACATTCGAACCCCATTCGGAACTACTTGATACGCGATCCATCAATTTAAATTTGTAAAAAAAAAATCATGTGACATACTTATTCATTAGAAAAACAACGAATGTTTATAATTAATGACCGTTTTCTTACGGTATTAATGCATTTTTTAAATGATTCGTCATTTCAAGTTGAATTTATTTCATAATCGGAAGGCGGTCAAAGGTACTTCGAATGAGATAGACGCTTAATAATTTTTCCGATTTTTTATTTATAACTGTGCTAATAATAACTAATAATTAAATGCATTACATAAAAATTTTCGACTGGAAGTCACAGCAATTAAAATAAGTTAAACAAAAATGCTAGGAAAACGACTTATTCCTAATTTTCGGCACACAACGCAAACAAATAGTTCATTTCGCCCCTAGAAGTCCATTACAGGAACCTGTATTTGTAGATGGAGTGCCCCGTGATCGAGGGTGCCGTGGCGCCCCTTTGCATGCCCACTGAGGAAGACGTGGAGGCCGTCTGTGGCAAATTCCGGGGCATTCAAGGGCACCACAATTCCTGCTACCTCGACGTCACCCTTTTCTCAATGTTTACCTACACAGCAGTATTTGACAGTTTGTTGTTTCGGCCCAAAGGTCCGAAAGATATCCCCGATTATAACGAGGTTGATTTTTCGTATTTTTCGAAAACAAATTAAATTGTGTTTTAGGTCCAACGAGTATTACGTGAAGAAATCGTAAATCCGCTCCGAAAAAATTTGTTTGTTCGTGCCGATCGCGTGATGAATTTGAGACGTTTATTAGATCGATTAAGTTCGGTGTCCGGTTTAACGAGCGAAGAGAAGGATCCTGAGGAGTTTCTCAATTCGCTTTTGGCGCAGATACTTAAAGCCGAGCCGTTTTTGAAGCTTAACTCGGGTCAGGAGTCGTTTTATTATCAGTTGTTTGTGGAGAAAGACGCCGATTTAACGTTACCCACAGTACAACAATTATTCGAACAAAGCTTTCTCACGAGTAACATTAAATTGAAAGAAGTTCCCTCTTGTCTCATCATACAGATGCCGAGGTTCGGGAAGAACTACAAAATGTATCCGAGAATTCTACCGTCACAGCTTCTAGACGTGACTGACGTTATTGAAGGATGTAAGCGGAAAAACTCTCGTCACTCGTGAAATAATAATTGTTTTTTAGCTCCTCGTCAGTGTATCGTTTGTGGCAAACTCGCCCATTGGGAGTGTCGTGAGTGCTTTGATGATTGTAGCAACGCCGGGCTGGAAAGTACGGCTTTCTGCTCTATGTGTCTCGAAAAAGCCCACAGACACGAACGGAGGTCACACCACCGCCCCGCTGTGAAACTAGATGTCTGTGATGATTTCTCGATCCTTGAAGATCACTGTCGTCCTCCTCGACTTTTCATGGAACTATTTGCTGTGATTTGTATTGAAACTTCCCATTATGTAGCTTTCGTCAAGTGCGGAGTTGGCCACGAGGCGCCGTGGTGTTTTTTCGATTCGATGGCGGATCGTAAAGGTGTGACACCATCTCGCGGCCAAGATATAAAAATTCACGAGTATTTTTCAGGCGAGAAAAATGGGTACAATATCCCGGAGATGGTCGCATGTCCGGATATTTCACGATGGTTGTCGGACGAACGGATCTGCCGCCAGTTACACGAGGACTTCCCCCAAGACCGTCACCTACCCGAACACGCGCGCAGGTTGTTATGTGATGCTTATATTTGCATGTACCAAAGTTCTGACGTCATGATGTACAGATAGATTTTTTCTTTACGACTGATATTTTTAGAATATTTATTTCTGTTTAATGTTGTATAAAGTATAGAAATTTTGATTTAATTTGTTACGAAAACACTTAACCTGATTTAAGAATTAAAATATAATGCTTGTTATATTCAGTATTGTTGTTAACTATATCACTTTGTTATTCTTCCCGGAACTGTAGGAACTATCATGACAATGTGCCTTGCCTGCTGATCTAACAATCTTCTATTTCAAGTATACGTTTGAATCGTATGTCGGCTTCATTTTTCACAAATACAAAGTGATATGGGCATTTATTAAATTTTAAAAGCGATCCCGTTGGATCGGTACGATTTTTCCCTGTCTATAAATTAACTAGAAATCGTACTGGCTCAAATAACCCCACCACATAAATAGTTCACACTTATTAATTTAAAACTATAAAATAGACTTATCGAGTATTTTTTGTAGAAAATTTATTTTTATTGTTAAAGAACGGAAAGAGGGACGAAATAAATTCTAGCAATCAAACAACCACGCATTTTCTTTACCCTTCACTGCCAATCCCAAATATTTAACCCAACCAAAACGAATTAATTTTTTATTAATAAATCAAGATTACATAATTCACAACAACCAGGGAATGTGTCACCTCTCTATGTAAAATACACAATTACAAAAACAATCACTAAAAGCGTAATCACGATTCCCAGTATCAGTATATATTTGTCTTCACCGGCCCTTTTCTCGATTAGTCTCATTGTGTGGTTACTCAGCCCCAGCGTATTAGCCATGTCCATAATGCGACGATGTGCCCCCTTCAAAGTCAGTCTTTGCGACCTAAGCGACTCTAACGCATTAACCCCCGTGTGTAGCATTTCGTCTACACCTCTATGAGAATTCTGTAATGAATTCTGGTGCTGTAACGCATAGTCTATATTGATGGTCGTCAGATCGGGATTAGGGGCAAACCGGCGATTCAACAATTGTTCCCTTTCATTAATCGCAGCCTCTCGTCGTGCCCTTTTCTGTCTAGAGGCCACTAGGGCCGCCTGAAGGTGCCTTGCATCATACTTCAACTGATCGCAGCGCATTTTCGCGTTAGGTCTTTGGTCGATCGGGACTTTATATAAATAAACATCGAGTTTTTCACAATTACTGCAATAATTTATTAATTGGGTGACGAGGTAAATTGCGATTTTTACCTATTAATTGTGGTAATCTTCTCTTGAATGTCAGCTTCGATTTCGAGGACGTTGCCAGAGTTTTGCTCCAAAGCTTGAAAGCTTTGTTGCGTCTGTTGAATTAATTTGTTGGTCTGATGGTAAAGTGTATCCATGATTGGGGGCAAAGCCAAGACACATTGCAAATTTAAATTTTGATGATGTTACAGCATGTTGTTGACGTTTGCGTCATCTGTCACTGACTGATTGTCAATTTTGGGGATTTTGCGACGTGGGATTGGCACCGTCCATTTCAATTTTCCGACTTTTCTCGGCATTTTCCCCACTTTTGGGACAACCGGAATTGTTAATTACTTCCAAAATGTTAAAGACACGAACTTTAGGCTTTCGCTAATTAATTAGTCTGTGTCTTTGGGAGACAAAAATGCGTAAATGTCACTATTGTGTCAAACGGCCATGTTTGTTTATTATTGACCAAAAAAGTAATGTAAAGTTTGCCGGATTTTTTCCGATTTTTCAGCCGGGGGGCCGTTTTTGCTCGATATAATGTCATGGAGGGTCGCTGCCGTCTGTGCGCCGAGTTCGGCACCGATCATCTAAACAGTCTCGATGATCTCGATCTCATTTTACGCATTTTTCAACTCTTTCAAGTCCGAATCACCTCCGAGGACAAACTCCCAACAACAATCTGCCAATTATGCGCCGAAACGGTGAAACAAACATGGGAGTTCAATCAACACATCCAGAAATCGCAAGAGATCCTCCAGGACATCGTCAACACAGAACTGCAAGCAGCCCACCAGGAGAGCAAGCTCGATTTCACGCTCACGCTCGAAGAAAGCAAACTGAACGTGGTCGAAGTGACCACATCTTCAGCCGTTAAAACGGAAGATATCGTACTTAAGCCTTCACCAAAAGTCAAAAAAACCGGCCGTAAAAAAGAAAGTGACTCCGAGTTGAGTGACGTGGAGCTGAACGACGACGGCACCGTAACCCCCAAGGCCGAGCTCCTCGGTTGGCACTCCTATCCTTGGGCTTGCTGCGACTGCCAGCACACCTTCACCAACTCGGAGGACCTCCGGGAGCACCACGCCACCGTCCACGGGCAAGCCCCCACGTATCCTTGCGCCGACTGTCCGAAAATTTACACAAAATACAGCACTTTCCTCACGCACGTGCGCGTCCACCGCGTCAAACTGCGCTTCTGTTGCGATATTTGCGCCAAGTGGTTCCCCACAGTCCTGGCCCAGAAGAAGCACAGGAACGAGCACGGCGATGAGCGCCCCCATGCGTGCACCACGTGTGGCAAACGCTTCCGCATGCAATCCGCCCTCATGGTGCACGCGAGGTCGCATCTGCCCGCTGAATTAAAAAACAAGCACCAATGCGACCAGTGCCCCAAGAAATTCGGGACGAAACCCAACCTCATGGCTCATAAGAGAATCCATGCGGGGGTGCGGGACTACACGTGTGACCAATGCGGGAAAAGCTTCGTCCAGAAAGGGAATCTGGACAACCACCTTTTAACACATACAGCCGCCAGGCCGTTTGCCTGTTCAACCTGTGGTAAAGCCTTCAAGACTTTGGTCCGGCTCAGGAAGCACGGATCGGTTCATTCGGGGCTGAAGCCCCACCAGTGTGATGTTTGCGGGCGGCAGTTCCGCGAAAGGGGCACTCTGAAGGAGCACCACCGGATTCACACAGGGGCTATGCCCTTCACGTGCGAGTTCTGCGGCAAGAGTTTTCGGTTTAAGGGGGTTTTGACCACGCATAGGAGACAGCATACGGGGGAAAGGCCCTACTCATGCCACGAATGTCAACACCATTTCACCAATTGGCCCAATTATAACAAACATATGAAGAGACGGCATGGAATTAACACTAGTGTGACTGTGAGAAAACCGCAGAGTATACCACCGACAGGGATGCCTCATAGGAATCCCCCTGGGACTGTCCTAGCGCCCCCACAACCCATTACGATAACTGAAAGTTTTGTCGAAACGCCGGCCTCGTTTTACCCCGTTTTAAGTTTGTATAATCTCCCAGAAGAATTGTTACAACAGAGAGTGTGAGAGAAATTTAGAGATAGGCGTAGCAGTATTATTTGATTGGTATTAATTAATAGAAGGCTCCAAAAAACAGTTTATCTTCAAGCGGTCGAAAATTAGAATGAAAAAAGCGAAAAAACGACACAATAAAATTATTAGCCATTATTTAACCGGTGCCACTGTGGTGTAACACATTGTACATCGGTGAAAATTTTCAAAATCAAAAATAGAAATATGGCCATTAAACGTACAAAAGTAAACAGTAAATTTTCGCTTCAAGTGATCCGCTTGAAGATAAAATAGTAGGTACGTATGTGTCATTAACAGTAGGTGTTTTTGGGCTTCGCCCCGTTGCCAGGGTCGGCCTCCAGTCTTTAGGCTTGGCATAATAAGAATCACTTCTACCCTTAATGAAAAATCTACTATTTTTAGATAGAAAAACAGTGATATTTAGCCTCTCTCTGTGGACCAGTGAAGTCCAAGTATTGATCTAATAGATTCTGAATCGCGTAATCATTACAGAAATTATTTGCGTCGTACATTAATTTTAATTTTACGTTTTATTTATTTTTACAATATTTCTTTAAAATACATGTACAAACATAATAAAAAATATTACGTGTCTCACTGGGTTTTCCTTATTCGCATCTAAATACCCAAAACAAATACGCGCTATCAGTCGTGACGTCACCTCCCCACTCTTATTACGGTAGGTCAGTTGCTCAAAGCTAAACAACCAGTCTTTTACATGTGGTGTAATACGTTTTTCGGTTTTTTGGTTGTGTTTGTGCGTTAATAACGTGTCAAATAGCTGCAGCGGGTGTAATTTGTGCCACTAGAGACTTTAATTTAATTTAGAAGTGACTTTTTGTGAAAATACGAACTTTATAAAAGAATACAGGGAACCACGTTGTCGGTGAGAAAGTGAGTAAGCTTTAATTATACTTTGAGAAACTATTATATTTATGCATTTTAGTGGCAGAAAAGCACATTGTTAAGTTTCACTTTATTGCGAAATTTTTTGGGGACGGTAATCGCTTTTTAGTTCGGGGAGAAAATGCTTTTACCAGCGGTCACGTCACCAAATTTAGGTTTGATGGCACAGTACAACCGATGAGAATTTCTGCAGAAGTTCTACCGAGCATGAAAAAGCTAAATTATACTGTGGAGGTTTGTATTTATTTAACTGTTAGACATTTCTTCTACAAAGTGTGTTTTAGATTTCATATGACCTAGAAGAAGGGGTTAAGACGGCACATTGTACCTGCCCAAGGGGCAACGTGGCTTGCCATCATATGGCTGCAGCATTATATTATGCTCATTATAATGTAAGTGCTACTGACATTGAGTGTCAGTGGAGTGCCCCATCAAAAACAACACCACAAACAGAAGTCATTAAGTTAGCTGATGTTTACAAGCCGAAATTATCAAACTATACGGCACTGTCTAGGTCCTCTACTGAGGACGAAATTATTCAGTTCCGTGCCGAAATAGGCGTCACGAATGTGGTGGGCTTCACTTGGCTCCTAAGACCAGAAGCAAGTGAAGAAGCCAGAAAAATTATTGCAGATATCGAAGAAATTCTACAAAGCTTAGAATACGTGCAGGCCATAGACAAACAAAAGTTTCTTTTGGAGAAGTGCAGAATAGATGAGGCACGCATTAAACTGGTTGAGGCGTGCACTCGGGGCCAACATGTTAACGAAAATTGGCATGTAGCAAGGAAACATCGTTTAACGGCCAGCAGGTTTGGCATGGTACTATCTGCTTGCAGTAGACGAAGATTCCCACCCTCTTTATTTAAAAATTTGGCGGAAGGCTATTCGCTTGACAGGGTTGCTGCTGTGCAGTGGGGTAAGACCCACGAGAAGACAGCGCTCAGAGAATTTGAAGAAGCGACGAATCTTAAAGTCCAAGAGACGGGATTTTGGTAGGTCGAAAATAATTAACACGTATAACTTAGATGAATAATGTAATATTACTTTTTTTTGTAGGTTGGAAGAATCAGGCTTTTTGGGAGCAAGTCCTGATGGATTAGTGGAAGAAGATGGGATTCTCGAAATTAAATGCCCATATAAATATAGGGACACTGACAGTTTGTCTGAAGCCCTGAAGGATAAAAAATATTTTTATTGGAGGGATGAAAATGAGGACATTAATCTTAACAGCAATCACAATTATTACCACCAAGTACAGGGGCAAATGCACATCACTGGTCGAAGTATCTGCTACTTTGTCGTGTGGACACCAAAGTGCACAGAGATATTTCAAATTGAAAAAGATCCGGGGTGGTCAGAAAATATCAATATTTTAAAAGAATTTTATCTTGACCAATATATTTCCTTTATTTCACAATAATAAACTGTATATAAATAGATGGTTTTTATTTTACATTATTTTAATCATCACAATCCTGAAACAATTCTGCTACCTCTTTAATTAATGGAAATTGGAGGTTTGTTAAAGCGGCAGTCGCTTTAAAAACAATATCTCCATAGTGGCACAAAGACTCTGGCAAAAAATTTAAAATATGATAACATTTTAATCGGCGTATTGCCCTTTCGACGTGTATTCTTGCACGTGCAATATTTTCGGTACACTTAACTTGCTCTGGTGTAAATTGGACATTTGATAAAAAAGGTGGAATATTCAAAGTGACCCCTGGTGGCAGAATATTTTGGATCAAAAATCCCTTATCGGCTAAAATCATATCTCCAGTTTTTAACATGTCGATTATTCCACAATTTAAAACAACTTTTTGATCAGAAGTTGATCCCACGTATAAATCACTTACAAATGTGATGACACCATTGGGTGCAACTCCAATTAGCCCTTTGAAAGTATTATGATGTTTGTAAGTACTATATGTTAATTTCTGTGTTGACATAGACTTACGTGATACCACAGTGAAAATTTCGGTACAATCTAGAACTGCTCTACAATTAGTAAAATTGCTAAAACATGTTGGCAAGCAAGATTTATTTTTTTCGCGCGAAGGCATTGTCGTCATAAACTGTTTATATAAAATTTCATATATTACATGGACAAATGTTAAAATAATATTAGAAACTGTGCTTTGGGCAACCCCAAAGCGTTGCGCCAAATCAAGTTGAGGGAAATTGAGTCGTAATTTTACTAGGGTTAAAAAGAGTTGGTCAATTCTAGTTAACTTTTGGACTGTCCATTTGTGGTAATATTTTATGTCCAACTTTTCGATTAAGTGAAACAATGCTTCGAAAATCTGGCTATTGGGAAGACCGGTATATAAAACAATGAGTTTGTCATTTCCTTGAACATTTTCATAGCAAAATCGTACTGTCAGATATTGTATTTTTGCTTTAAGTTCAGCATTTTCCTTTTTGAGAAAATACATTTCTGCTTCAAGAGCCGCATGTGACACCAAGGGTGCTTGCACACCCATAGATTCTAACGGAGCATCTTGAATTATATCTGCTGGTGCTGCAACTACGGCTGTAGACGTCGATGGCACTTCCTCTAAATTCATTGTCGATGGTACTGTTTCTTCCGGTATATCAACACTATTCAAATGATCAAATTGTAAATCAATTTAAAACTAGGATTCACTTTTTACCTTAATGATTCAGCGGAACTAGAACAAGAAGGGAGTCCTTGTTTTTTCATCTTTTTTTTTTCTGGAGATTCCACTTGAAAATAGGCTCTTTTTGCGATATTGTGCAAAAATAATTCAGGACCATTTTCCTTTCTTCCATCCCGAAAATGGCAGCTGCAAACGTAGGCTCCTGGTCCGGGTTCTACATCTCTTCTACATTTAACAATGAAACAAGCAATTAAAAATTAATATCAAAACATCTATTAAAAATTACCTCAACAATTTTTTCCATAGTGCTCGTTCTTTTCCCGACTTAGGAAAACTAAAAAAATGGCATTTATCGCGAGTACTATAGTGTTTGCAATCTGGAGCCCAACACATTCCCATAGTTGTGATGTAAAAACCTACTACACATGAACTATCAAAGTATCGCAACAAAATATTATTCACAAATCATACCTAATGATGTACCACAAAAATGAGATAATGTCTTGGAAAAACAGAATTTTAAAAATTCAAGAACACGAAGATATGGAGAACGATCGGAAAAAACACGATAACAAAAGACACTCACGAAAGAAGCACAGAACTCACAACCCGTACTACTTTCAACCATGTATGTGCCTGAACCCTCTACCCTCGTATACCTGCTATTCATCCCTCGTGATGGGGGAGGGGGACAGAAAACAACCCGTTTATTGGGGTTGCGCCGGTTGCACCCCATGAATTCGTCATTCAGAAGAAATCCAATGTCATTAGTGTGGCAAACCATTTTTCCCTCAGTTTTAAAAGGCCACATAATAATTTACATCAATATGATGTCCAAATTAAGAAAAACTGAATTTTGAAGTTTGAAAAAAGTTAGGTTAGAAAAGGATTTATGTGTTCAACTTACAGAAATATTAGCTCAGTTGCTAAAATCTTTAAGAAACGACATTGCATTTTTCATAGCTATCATTTCTCTGTAAAAGTAATGTTCCTACACTTCTAGCATTAAAGAAATACGAAAAACTTTTAAATGCCCATAAGAAAAGCATTGAAAATGGCGATTGTTTAGCTTTAAGGTGCTGACCTACCTCAAATGTCTACGTCACACTGATAGCGCGTATTAATATTAATTGTTTGTTGCATAATCAGTTATTTGTGTTATTAACTTATTACAGTAGTCGGCAGCGATGTTTCCAAATTTTTTTGATTAAACATTTTTAATTTTTTATTTCATTATAAAACCTTGGTTGGTCCCCCATGCGTATTAGAAATGTAAAGTTTTTGGATTTTCTTTTTGATAAACTGGAGATGGTTTAATTTTTAAATTCGGGGTTCAAAATAAAAAATACTGTTTCAGATATGCAACCAACAATACACCAAATAGGGAAAGGCGTTTAGTGCGCGGTCCGCTAGTGTAATTTCTAACACATTTTTTTAGTCCAAGAGCAGGCACAAAAGAATCTTTTGATTCACCACCTAATGTGCTCAAAACTTAATTCAATAATAGCCCCGAAGTAATTTAAAACACTGCTTGTTTGTTTCATAAATCAGCTAGTGTGTTGAAAGTTGGAGTGTAAATAAACGTTTCTTAATGCACTTCAGCAGCTACTATTAATGTTGCTTACGTATTTCAACCGGGGAAAGCCTTAATATTGAATAACAAACAGAAAAAACATTTCTGAGACTCACCAATCATGTAAGGTTCCTCAATTAACTTCGCAAGAAACTTTTAGTTGATAACAAGAACAACGCGTAATAGACGGCACAATACACTTGTTGCACAAAAGTCCACAAATTTACGCGAAAAAACGATTGCAAAGGGTAATGAGACAATTTTGAAAATTTGACATAATGCTGATCACGTGACTTGGTTTTTCTTCGGCCGTTAAGTTGATCAGACTGGTTTGGATATTTTTTGTGGGTTTTATTAATAAAACAAAAACTAAAGTTTATGGGCATAGCATAATCCATTGATGAATTTAGCATAAACACGGTCGTTGCAAATTTTCCCACAGTTTGTTGTATTTTCAAAAAAAATTGTTTACATTCACTACCCCCTCCCAACAACCTGTTGTTTGTCAACGTGTCTGTGACGTGTTCATAACCTACAAAACGTTCGGATGTAACGTCAGCAAGTGATAATCGGTGGCTTGAACAGTCGTTTTCTCCCCTTTTCTGACTAAGATTGGTGAGTTTTTGCCATGATCTGAGCGCATTTGTGTTCGTCGGAGCATTTCGCACATGTTTATTTAAATTTTGGCCCAGGATTTGGCAAAAATGCGGCAGCTCAAAGGAGGTAAACAGAAGGAAACTGCGAGAGAGAAAAAGCAGAGGAAAAAGGAATTCGCCGAATTGCAGAAGCAAGTAAAGACGATAGTGCTCCCAGCCCTGGCCGTGTCGTTTATTTTGATAGTGGTGTACGTTTATTTAAAGACCCGTCCCAGCAACTACAATATGGACTAAGCCTTGTTTTTCTACCCCAATGTTATATTTTTATTAATAAAAACCTGTTTAAAAATGTATTTTGTATATTTTTCTTTGTTAATATAAATACATCTAAAGTTCACATTACATGGGAAATGTTACAAAACATGTACACAAAAAGTCTCGGGTCCCTAATGACTTCACTTTATTTACAATAACTTATCACAGTAAGTCCGATATGGCACCTCCGAACCAGACAAGCACTATCGGCAGTAGAAACTGCGCCAGGGCTTTGGACAGCGACATCTTTGCCGTCCCCGAGTACGGCCGTGTCACTTCCGGCCCCGCCGTACTCGGGGGCGGCGCCTCCTCCGCCACTTTCGGGACGATGTCCTCCGCCTTGGGCGCGTAGTCGGGGGCGGCGATCTCGAAATCGCCCGACCCGGAGCCGCTCCCGTCCAGGAGATCGTCCGAGTCGTCCACAAGCTCCACCTCCTCGCCGTGGTACGCCTTCCGGAGCGTGTCGGTGTACACCTGCAGGTGGTAAATCTGGTCCTTCACCACAGTGGAGAGCAGCAGCGGCGGCCGCGTCACGTTCCCGGTGTATTCGCCGACGGAGACGCCGTTCCAGCACTGCCCCGAACTGAGGGGGGCCGAGATGCTGTTGCAGTACTGGTAGGGCAGGTGGGCCCAAAACTGGCGCGTGTCGGCCAATTTCTGAACAAACGACACTATTATTTTTATTCACGAAATAAAATCAAAAAAAAAGTTTCCGTGCCAGGGGTTTGAACCTCGTACCCCTCCAACCGACAAGATTAAACATCATTTTTCGAACTGATTGAATCAAACAAACAAATCCGGCCGTCGGATTTATGACCGTGAACCCCATTTTTGACGTGGTGTTTACATTGGGCCGCCATATGGCCTCGGGATGATGTAATTAAGCCATACGTACCAATTTGATTTCCCTGACGAGTTTCTCGAGCGGAGTTTCGTTCCCATTCATGTAGGAAAACTTGGTTTTCTTTTTCTTACTGCCGTGTATGCGCTTCAACGGGGGGTATCTTTTAATCTCATAGTTGGGATTGTCCTCCAAACTGTCTTTATAATTCGCTTCTCTTCGTTTTCTATCGAGGGTCGGCTGACCACACATCTTGAAAATTTTCTGACTGACTTCGGTCCCGGATTCTTGAAAGTTCATTATTGCTTCGGAGATTTTTACGTTGAGCGGTTCGACGACTAGTTCAATGTTGTAAGGTCCGAGTAACCGATCAGCGACCTTATCGAGTGCGTCTGCAAAGTTGGGAAAAAATGATCAAATAAAGTCCACCTGTAAATGGCTCAATCACAAGTTCTTGCTCTACAGGTTTAGAATATTTATGCGCGAGTGTCACCTGTTATTATGCCATTTTTGAGACTCACAATTGTAAAAATATACGAAAAAATCTGCTACATAATTCATGAGACGCGGAAAATGTTAATTGGAATTCGGACCTTATCTGCATCTGATATTTATGAATGTGCTCGGTATCAAAAAAATTAATATCGACGTAAATCATGGAGCCTGTTTACTTGGCTGCAATTTGCCAGCGTTTGACGAGCTGTAAAACGTCGCAGACTCACGCCAATTAATTATAATTATCAATAAAAATCAATAAACTAAATTAAAAAAACAGTTTAGTAAATAATGATAAAAATCAAACCACAATAATACAATTCCATTTTAATTGAATAAACAGGATCGAAGTCTAATCAAACCTCCATCAGAGATAAATTCGAAACAATCCAAGTCCCTTATTATTCTATTCTATCGGTGGATCAATCTTGTTTATTTTTAACAGCTGATACACGTATCAACTTGCCTCGTTTCCAATAAAAGCCATTACAAAACAACAAATGATAATCCTGATTAGATACTTATCAGTATCAGTAAAATATTCTACGCTAGTTTTCTATTCCCATATTTGTGCCACCACGAATAAATATTCATTGAACGACGTGTCCCTAGGACCGATAACCCCCCACAATAATAATTTTCCCCACCCGTCCAAACTACTACCCGAAGATAATTAATAAAACGATAACTTATCACAATGATTAATGACCCGAACTTTCCCTCACCTATAAAATTATCCCAATCGGAGCTAAAAGCCGTGTGATGCCTCAAACACGACCCCACGACGGCCGTACAATAGTCCGAGCAGGGCCCCAAGCCCCTCATCCCATTACAACTGCCGCAATAAAGCATATTCACCAAGTCCCTCTCGCACTCCCTGTCAATCGCCACACTTTGAAGCTTCTTCGCAGCGGAGGCGGCGGTCGCAAGGGCCATGAAGTAGGCCCTCGTGGCCACGAACGACCTTTTCAGCTCCAGGGTGAACTTCCGGGGGGCGTCCCCGAAGGGCTTGACGTCGGCCATGTGATCGGAAATGCAGTCCAAATATTTCTCGTCGAACTGGTATTGGTTGTTGATGACGGTGAACATCCTCTGATAGAGAATTACGAAGAAGGCGTCCAGGGTGTCGGAGAGGCGGCTCGCGCCCCGGTTATAGTACGTCTCCAGTTTGTCGAAAAAATTGCTAAAAACGTCCGAGTTTTGCAAGTAGATCTTGCCGTACGTCCGTTGGAACATGTCGTGGAACTGCAGCTTGGAGGCGTTCATCAGGGAGCGGAAAAGTCCGTCGAATTTCCGGGCCCGTGTGTCGACGACCGACGACAAACCGAAGATCTGGCTCATCGTGAAGTGGTGCAAGGATTCGCTCGTTTTCCGCATCTCCAGCTCGGATTTTATCGAGCAACAGGAGCTGGGCCCGCAGATGTCTCCTGGAAGAAGTTGGTTAATTAAGAGGTGGCGTTTTTCAGATTGTTGGAGTGTAATTAAAACAGTGGATTAACATGAAAGGCGGCTTTCGCCGCGTAATTAAATGCTCAAGACGGGATTACTGTCTTATTATCATTATCACAAGTCAAATTTACATTCGAGGTACGAGCCAAGAAAAAGTGTTTGAATGGGATCAAGAGCGTTTTTTTGCCTGTGTGAGGCGAATTTGCGTCAGCGCCTTTTTCCTCAATGGCCTTTTTGTCCGAAATAGGAACGGTCGGTTAGATCCCCATTGTTGACTTTATTCACGATCCAACGAGTTAAGCATCGCGTTACACGCCCCATCGGCCGGGAGATTCCTCGTCTATTACCTTCCAGGTAGAAGCTTCGAGTTCCCGAAAGTCCGAATGCTCGGCATTCCGAACCGGTGAGACACTGAATAATCCGGGACGTGTTCTCGCCGGTCCGGACTTGTCTGCGACCTTGTCTCCGCCACATTGAATGGATGCGATTTTTCGGCAATCGATGAACCCGAGGTTGGGCCTTCGCGACGCGATAATGTAGTCATCGCCTTATAAAGAACGGAATAAACAAAATTTTTATTGTTGACGACAACTTGTTTAGGTAATTTATGCGCGCTTTGCATTTATTTGGCGTTAATTCGAGCCGGACCAGATTTGGTGCTTTGCCGGCTTGGGAATCTCAGAAATGCCGAAAACTTTAAGTAAAATGCGTGTTCGACAATCGAAATTAATTGGGAACGCCAGGAATTCTGATAGTTCCTCGCCAAGTTATGAGGCAAGAGCTTGGGCTTGAAGGCGACTCAAAAAGGGAGCGAAAAAATAACACTGTTTCCAGCGTGTGTAATTGTTTTGCTGCTGATAAAAGACCGTTTTATGGACTATTAACAGTGCAAGTGATAACAGTGATTATTTATTTTATAGTTTGTAACACTTTATATTTATTTACACGATCTCAAATGCTACTGGATAGAACCAATGGAATAAGAATCATTTTATTGGTGGATGTTTTATCGGTGGTCCATCAGGCCATAATCATTTATTTATTTTCCTTATCACGCTGCGCACTTTGATTTTTATCTGCGGCGATCATAAATCCGTGCGGATTTATTCAGCAAAACGCGATAAGCAAACATCCGTGTCCAGGTTATTTTGGCCTAAAGTGCGTCGTAAAACGCCTTAAGTGTCGGCCCGTTTTTCGGCCAATTTGCGTGATATATAGCCGCCATCCCCCGTATTTCGGTCGTACCTCCCTCTGCAATTAAAGCCGATTTCACGTTTTCGTCCGGATTTATGTCCCTTCGGTATAGACGTCCAAAAACCTGGCCAAACACCGGTGCGCTTTGTACCTGAGCGGATTTAAGCTCGAGGAAGCCGTCACCTGCCCCAGACAAGTCCAGATAAGAAAGAGCACTTCATTAACGGTTTGAAAATTCCTGTGAGTCGTGATGTGCAAGGAGAAAACCCTTGTACGGCTCAATTCCGGCGTCATTAGACTAGGTTAGAGGCACAACGGCAACGGTAACGATTTAATTAAACGTTTGGCCCCGTGATCTCTCACGAATCTCCGGCGGTTTTATTGTTCGGTTCCGTTTCGAGCTTTTCATTGCGAGGACCACACCTGAACACCGCGGGTGCCCTCGAGCCTCACAGGGGCGGATCGGCGCAATCGTATCCTGCACGAAAAAAACACCTTTGACGTGTTTGAGTAATTAGAGGCGATGCTGTCGCAGGTATTACGAGTCGGGCCACCTACGCCACTTTCGGGCCCCGCCAAGAGGGAGGATTCGGAGAAGCGGCGACTTGAAAGCCCTTGCATATTTGTGGGCCGTCCTGCTCGCGCCGTGCACCTCTTCGTCTCGGCGGCAGGGACGGACTCGAAGCCCGCACCAAAAATACCACATTTAAACAGTGGAACACTTGGTTCAGTCAGTCTTTAAAGTTTACCAAAATGGTAAAATAACGTCAAAACGCCCATTACGAGTTCATCCCAACCTTTATTTCTATTGCTATAAATAATAATTGCAAGAAATGTGGTCCAAAAAATATTAGGCACTCATTAATTCTAGTGACGAACAATGAGTAATAACAGATAGTAATCAATAATTGTTTAACTGATTTCACCACCAAAAAAATGCAACAATTGACCGTTAAGATAAAAACTAGTTGCCGTCGTGACCCGATTACTTTTTCTGAAGCAACTAAGAAAATTGCGTGCATTAATGAAAGTTTTCCGGCACTTGTTCTAAAAGTAACTGTTTTCTTGTCCATCCTTATTTTTCATTTCAAAGCAGCAGGAACTACAGTGAAACCTCTCAACAACGGACACCGATGGGGAATCTTAAATTGTCCGTTAATTGAAGGTGTCCTTTATTTCAGTAAGGAAAATGGCCACCACAACGTTGTGCCTTTTGTGCCAACCTATAGATTTTCCCGAATAGAGGAAAAATTCTTATTCTGATTTGTTTGTGAAAGCATTAGCGTCGCCAACATTTGAGTTCAGAGTCAAGCGTATCTTATCTGATAATTTTCTCGCCGGTTGCGCTTTCGGGAAATTTCCTTTTGGGGCACTGGCGTGCAGGTGCGTCGAGTCCAGGCCTGTCCGAATAGCGCCATCTAGGTAAGCGCGTCTGTCCTTGTCCGGAGTGGATGACCGCTCTCATCGTGGGAGAGAATGCGCCACCAAGCATCCAAAGAATGCGAATGTTTTAACGCTACCTAATTAGTTATATATATTATCGATATCGATGGCGTCTCTCCAACAGGTGACCGGCATGCAAATCCGCTTTTTTCCCCTCTGATCATCTCTTTATCTTAATTAAGTCGCGCTCCCATCCCACCTTTCCACATTAATTCAATAAGCGGCGAGCAAATAGAAAATGTGTTGTTTATTTATTCAAATGATGGAAAGGGTCAAACGTGAGCTCTCGACTATTTTTCTTCCCGTCGCGGGCAATCTATAAAGGCGCTCATGCGATTTCGAGAGTGGAAGATTAGCAAACGAAACGGAAAATTAACTCGCCCTTATCACTGATACACATGAGGAGGTTTTAATTAGCAGGCAAACCGTGGAAGTCGGAGACAAAAATTGGGCGCCCGTTAAGCGGCGGAAAATGAGACCCGAAAGACCGGGGGCGACTTTCCACCAAATTTAATTAAAAAACGACTAAAATCACGGAAAAAACAAAGGCAAATTTTCGCTGAAAAAACCAAAGTGGAGATTGAATTCGCTCGAAGCGTTGAAACCGAAATAAATCTCGTTTGACACTCCGAGATTAATTTATTAGTTTGCAGGCGCCTGTCTGCTCTCCCATCTTTTATCTCAGGAGAAAACATACAATACCGAAATGATACAACTATGCATTAGCGTCTACTCCGTCTAATCTGGGCGTAAATTCATGCAATATTTTTGTGACTAGGCCGTGGTTTCGCAACGCCACGGGAAATCAATAGGGCTCAAATCTGGCCGCAGTGGAGTCCTTCCACCAATTACTTTATCAAAAAGGCGGGCATTGTGGAAGTGTAGCCCGCGGCGAATTTCGGTAAAACCGCGGAAAACCGATTTAAAACTCGTTGGAATTTCGGTCTCGTCCCGAGTAATTTGTTGTGTAAATAGTCCCGATGTTCGTTTTTTGGTGCGAGAGCGCCGTATATTTACCTTGTGTTGACACGCATACCGCTCTTAGATCTGTTTATTTGGTCTGTCTCGTAAGTCGTCTTTTACACGTGTTTTATCTCTAGATAAAGGAAACTTTCATAAACTGTTTATCCTGATGGTCGGTAGTTGAATGTGTGTTTTGGCGCGTGAGGGGACTCCGGATCGCCACCATTTTCATATTTTCCCCATAAATATTTATCACTGCCGAGATAACAACCATAAAACACTCGAAAAAACGCTCACGGATTCCCCAAACAATTAACGAGATCTAAATCGGGCGCAAATGCGAAACGCCGGCCAAAGGCCCCAGATCTAAAATCGCCTCGTTTATTTTCCCTGCTGCGCTGATAAATAAAGCATCTTTGATGGCGAAGTTTTTGGACGGTGCTGAAGGAAATGTGCCTGCAAGGTCAGGAGTTTAACCGGAATGCAATCGTGCAGCTGCATCGACATTCAACACATGCCGTTATGGCGAAGAGTTGCCAAAAGGTGAATCGAAACACACCAACCGAAAGCTTCGCTCACACAAAGTCATGCTGAAATGCACCACTTACGAGCTAAGGATCCACTCCAAATTGAGACAGATGAACACAGAAGGCCAATTAAGTGGAAACTCCAACAGGGCCGTAATAGAAAGTGTCCGGCGTGACAAAACTACAGCCGCCAAGAAATAAAAGCAAATTCGGGAGAAACTACCAAATTAAATTAACCTTAAACCAAGGCTTTTAGGTCGGCATGACTATGATTACATGCTAGAGAAATGTTAACACAGTTCATTGCTTCATCAGTCTGAAGTTTCGATGAGTTTTATCCACAAATTTACAATTCGGAACCTTATAGTGAACCACTGGAAATGGGCTCTGACCCACATATGACAAAAAATATGTATAATAGTTGTGCTAAAAAATTCCTACCTATGCCCGGGCCAAACACCACAGGAATTCACTCATTCAATCATTTTGTAAAATGGAATACAATTCTTGTGTCACTTTTTCTGCTTATCTAATTAGTAATTACCACAGTTTCGAAATAAATGGCTTTTTTAATTTTATGACACCAATTTCCGGTCTTCATAAACTGAAATGAGCTGCCTTTGAAAGAGCAATTTTGAGTGGGAGTTTATCCCAAGTTTGTGCATTTCCGTCACCACAGCGGTTGTAAAATCAAAGTCAGTTCCGTTATTTGGCAATAAACAAGCGATCTCTTGGGATTAATGTTCGAATACGGCCCTGTTTAACCTTATCTGGTTTGTGCAACTTTACCACTTGAAGTAATCCTCGACTTGGACTAACGGAATCGGAAAATTGGGACACGTACCAATAAAAATTCCTCGGATTAATGTCAACCGAGTCGAATTGATATCTTTTCAAATTAATTGCTTGAATATTCACCACACTTAATTAAATAAATGTCATGAATCCGAAACAACGTGTAAAGAAATGTGGACCTATTAATCTCCAGTTCCCCAATATTAATTTATGACCAGTCGTCACAACTTTACTTTTTCGGTGGAACTCCGGAGAATCCCCGGACTCGTCCATTCGCAAACAATGTCGTTTTACAACGTCGTTACGCCTGGCGCACTTTACAGTCTCTTCGAATTTTATTTCGCCTCGAATTTTCTCATCGCGGTGAAAGTCTGGACGTAGGTCTTCAGCAGCCGGCGCAGCTGAACACTTACTTTTTCCTCAATAAAATTAATTCACTTTCCGCCTTTGATCTCGTCCAAAAGCAATCTGCGAGTCTTCACTTGCCGGCAATTAGCCCGACGCACACCCGGGATTTTTTCTCCCACGGGTGACCTAATGATTATCTATAAATACACGTCGCGTTTGAATTGTTTATTTGTGGGAGGTTTTATCCCGGAATGTGAAGAATCCTCGGCCGACGCTCCGCGTGTCTAGAAAAATTTTATCCGATTTTTATCGCACACAGGCGGCCGTAAAATCACTGATTCACTCGGCCCCTGTCCCATTACGAATTTTCGAGTTTTTTTGAAAAAACACGGAAACACGTGTTGGCCTAAAATTAGAACCGGAAACGCACGTGTCGTTTTATAACCAAACGACCCCATGAAATCGACAGGAGTACAATCCAAATAAACAAAAAGCGCCTAATTAGATAACAGACCCGGATTAGGGGCGCATGTTCGATAAAACCCCATCTCCCGAAGGAAAAAAAACAAACCTCAGCTGACATTATTATTAGACGGTACCGACCGGTGCAATAAACAGCGGATATAGTAAAAATGTTATAAAACAAACTCGGCTTTGTGTCTGTGAGATAAAGCCGCTCGTAATGTCTTCATTTTAAAAGGTGGTGCGGCATATGTGCGGTTTGTGAGATAATTCCTCTTTATTCGTGACACCTTGTGGAAAATTATCAAGAATACACAGCGGCAACGCTCCACAGAAGCCAGCGTGGAGATAACTGAATTCGGATGTTTGAAAAACAATGTTTTTTGTAAGCGATGACATGATGAGTTCGCAGAATCGGCCGTTTCCTGTGGGGTCACACTCAATGAAATTTGATTTCCGACAAGAGGCGTCTTGAGGCTTCGGAACAGAAGTTTGATTTGGACGGGGTGCGGGCGCCGGATTCAATTTATGACTCAATTGTTACTCACAAGAATTGACATCAATTTTTCGAGTGTTTCCGGTGGAAAAAACTCCAAGTGAATAAATAACTCTTCGAATTCATACAAATGCGATAAACGCAATTCCTGTGTTATTAATGGAGCTGTACTAAAATAAATTTGTCTATAGTCCGATTTTTATTAATTGGTGACAAGAAAATGAATGGCATTTGCTCCCAATGTAAATCCATGGTAATGTTGAAATTGCTACAATTTTCATTCCACTGCGGACGTAATTTTCGCTTTTATTGATCGTCCCCGCACTTATTCATTCATTCAATGCAGATCAGTCAATGTCGAATTTAAAATAGTATGCAGATATCATTTCCGGCGAAAATAAACGTGATTTTTGAAACTCAAACAAAAATATTTCCTCGAATTTGATTATTTTTGAAGATAATCTCTGGTTTAAATGAAATCCGATTCACTTATTAGGAAAAACAATTCACCTAATCCGCGATCCATTCGCGCTAATCCCCAAGTTTTTATTCTTGTCACAACTTTCCGACAAAAGCAAAACCCTCGAGGAAGTTTCCCCGATTGCGTATTCTTTGCGAGTTCTCCTCTACACTTCAAATTACGTTTTGATAACTCACTTGTTTTGCCGTGAAGCCCCTCTTAGAAAAATCCCTTTTAATTACCATTTATGGTTCGTCATTAATATTCACCGACAGGACAAAAGGCGAAAAACTCTCTCATGTCCCTTTACGGAAAGCCATCCGCAAACATCTGTCTGTGAATTTTTCAAACCTCTGCGACCCACAATCGGTCGTTAGACTCATAAAGGCAGCGGCAACGTCGCCAAAGCCCACCTAACCATTTACAATCGCACGTTCCCGAGATTTTCACCTCAGGTACTTTCTTTATCCCGATCGATATCGTCGCCCGACACTTGTCTCCCACGGGAACCCGTTCGATCTTTCCCTGTTGCACGTTCCCAATCAATTTTGGAAATGAAAAGCAGGCCAGGATGTACGCTCGCACACTTTTTTCAATAGAAATGCTTTAATAAAATGGTGAATAATCAATTACGACCCTCGTGTGATGAATGAGGGTGTGAAGTGACACACACATCTGCAGAGGGAGTTATTTTTGAAG
Organism: Tribolium castaneum; assembly: GCF_031307605.1. Taxonomy (NCBI): domain Eukaryota; kingdom Metazoa; phylum Arthropoda; class Insecta; order Coleoptera; family Tenebrionidae; genus Tribolium; species Tribolium castaneum. Next base: position 4,964,447 of record NC_087398.1, on the reverse strand, counting down.
AGAGGCCGAGGGTTGCTCAATACCTCGGCACGCCCTTCTTTTGTACTCGACACAATCGGGGAATATTTACAGTTTTCTTTGCCAGCGATGCGGGTTTCCGGAACGACCGCACACGAGTCGTTCTACCTGAATTTTATTACCATTGGGGTAATGAGGAGACACTCTTATCTTTATTAGTGTTAAAAGTTAAACGGACGCGGCAGGACAGCGGTGCCGAAGGGCCAACACGGCTTCCTAAAGTCCAGACGTTATCGGAGATAATCGCCTCGGGAAAGCAACGACTGTTTACTTATTTACATATTCACGGAAAGGTCAAATTTGAGACGGGCCATTGATTCGAGACACGAAATTTTCTTACGAGGAAAATGTGCCTTATCTACCCCCAAATCCAGTGATAAAGGTGACAGGTAAGTGACTGATGGCCGCAAGTTTTTGCAGTTTCGTGCCCTTTATCGCCGACGAGTATTTAATAATTAATGCAAGGCAGCGTTGCCAAGGGTGTGGCCCCGGCCATCCAAATAATCCACTTGCCTGCTGCAAATCCTACTTACTGCACCAATTAAAAAACAAGACTTGATCTTGTAAAAAAATTAAATTACATTCTTTTCTCAAAATACTTTAGAACTACCGAGTTCTGATTCTTCTGAGCTGCTTTATCTTGGTGCAAGGCGTTAGTGGAGTCAAATTTAAACTTAATTTGCAGAAATTTCAACAGTATAGACAAAAAAGGCCGTCTCCAAAGTAAATAAAAAAATAAATAAATTGGACTCATCCTCATAATAAGATAACGCCTAATTCAAAAATAAATGGACAATTTCTGTTAGAAAAGTTTTATTTCAATAGTAAATAGTAATTTACACACTTCCAATGTACAAATGACACACCGCCCTTTTCTACTTTTCCAAATTTTGGTAAATTTTCAATAGGTTTTTCACATTTTTAAGACTTCAAAAAATAAAATAAATATCTGTTGAAGTTTTCTTTGCTGAAGTGTCGAACAACTTCGGTTGAGCTCCACCTTCCAAGAGCATAAACACGTTCTATTATTATTTTTTGAATGTCCATTCACTTTCGAATAGGGCGATATGTTGCTGAATGAAGTTAAAATGGGATACTAGTTACCCCATTTTTAGAGTAATTTTTATATTAATAAAAAAAATAAGAAAAGTGTTTAAATTATTACGGTTATGACTGACGACAGCAGCTAATAGCTAGTAAAGTTAACAAAATAAAACGTGGTTGTAACTTAATGATTGCGTTTTATGCGCCACCCCGTATAGCGCGAATACGGCCGGCCGTTTGGAACAAGCGGCTCCTAAAAATTAACATTCCTCGAACGTTACGACTTCAGACAAGCTTTTTACAGCCATCATTACGGCAATCCAATAAAAAAATAATTAAAGCTCCTCAGAGAGCGATTTTTTACACGAAAATCGGAAGTTATAAATCCGTTAACTGGCCATAAAATCCGTGTAAATTCGCCATTTAAAACAATCGCAACAATATTTGAGATGTGGACTCGATAATCACGAACACCCCCGATCGTTATTTTTAGTATAATTTATACAAGGGGTGGTTCGATACGGTTGCTACGAGGGTCGTAATGAACTTACCACCGGCCGGCGATTCCTGGAGCCAACTTTTGGGAAGTTTGGCCGCTTCAATGTCGTTCTTGGCCTGTTCGCAGGACCGAACGGGGTCGCCCCACACCCCCGTTAGCACCAAAACCAAAATACCCTGTGTAAATAAAAGTCGTATACTCATCCCCCCACAGTCAGTCCTTTGAATCACAGCCATCGCTTCAATTTTTTTTTAATTAATTAATCACACAGCGATTTTTTCCCAAAGTCTAGCTTCGCCCCATCACGAGCTCCGGTTGCTAAGGCACTCAACCCCCGACATTCACATTCCGGTGACTCCGGCGACTGTTCGGACCGCAAGAATGTGCACCACTCGTATGCCGTGCATGCGCACCACTGGCATTATTTTCCGGAGAAAAAATACGTGCATGTTGGTGGCGTCTGCGCATTTGGGGACGGCTGTGCACGCGATTTCTGCGAAGCGGGCTGTCACAAGTGTCATTTTTTTTTTGAAGGGGGTGAAGATAACTTGGCAAAATTCCTGTGAGTTGTGGCCCTTGCGGGCGCTCGCCTGACATGAACAAAGTCTCCTGCTCGGCCAAAGTGGCGTTCAAGAAGGTCACTCACGTGATTTTCGACCTGGATGGGCTGCTTTTGGGTGAGTTCGCGGAAAAGTGACTTTGACCTTGTAATGTTGGTTGCCTAAGCACAGCCGGGACATTTGAGTTTTTTGCGATCTGTGCCGTTTCAGATACTGAGCCTTTGTATACGAAAGCGGCCCAGAACGTAGTTGGCAAATATGGCAAAACCTACACTTATGACATCAAACAAAGGGTGTTGGGGTTTACCGGGGCTGACGCGGCCAAACAAGTTATCAAACTCTTAGACCTACCCCTCACGTGGGAAGAGTATTACAATTTGGTCAAAGAACAATACCCTTTAGTAATGTCCGATGCCAGTCTCATGCCAGGTATGTAATAACACCAAAAACTCATTTACAGATACTGAAAGTATCTACAAACGCGTCTTCAGCGACATTGCCAAGAAATATGGTAAGATATACACGCCAGAAATCCAAGCCAAAGTCATTGGAAGAGTCGAGCTGGACAGTGCCAAAGTTGCCGTCACTGAAATGAAATTACCCATCTCACCCTCACAGTTCCTCCAACAGTACAAATCCATGGCAGAAAGTTCCCTAGCGAGCGTAGGGATAATGCCAGGTAGAGGAACTTCATGTCATTAGTTTTAGTTATTTTCATGTGTCTTCTTTTCCGTCTTTAGTAGTTTAGTTACACCTGAGACATTCCACAAAATACATGTTGTGAGTTTTCCAGGTGCTGAGCGACTTGTGCGCCACTTCCACTCCAAACAAGTCCCCATTGCCGTGGCCACCTCCTCCGGTCAGGACACCTATGACTTGAAAGTGTCCAAGCACAAGTCCCTTTTCTCGCTTTTCAGTCATGTGGTGACTGGAGGTACCGACCCTGAGGTCGAACGCGGCAAACCCTCCCCTGATATTTTCCTAGTCTGCGCGTCACGTTTCAAAGATAAGCCAAAACCTGAGCAGTGTTTGGTTTTTGAGGATGCGCCAAATGGGGTACAAGCGGCGCTGGGAGCGGGAATGCAGGTGGTTTGGGTTCCTGATAAGCAAACTGATGAGAATTTGGGGAAAATGGCAACGTTGAAATTGAACTCTTTGGATGAAGTGAAACCAGAGCTTTTCGGGTTGCCGCCTTTGAAACAGTAGCATGACCATGTACAGAATTTATTAGAGAATTATAGACTATTTACATTTTCTACTATGTTTCATTTGGCTTATGCCACGGATTGAAGCTTTGTGAGGATGTCGGAGGCGGAGAGATCTTTAAGCGAATAGCAAGTCTCTTTGCCTAGCTCTGCACAAGAAACAAAAATAGAATTTATCCGGAGAATGTTGGACAGTCTTACCGTGCCTAGCCCACAATTTGGGCTCCACTCCCGAACATTCCCTGATCAAAATGGGCAATTTGGGGTTGTTTGATTTAATCGCAACGTAATGTTGCTCAATGAAATCTCTAAAAAATTGTTACATAACCTCAAATAAAAAAAATTACAATATCTACTGACCTAACACCTTGACTGCTTGCAGACTTTTGACATAAATGAAGCCGCAATTCTTTCAAGCGGGCCCCAAATCTAATTGCAGCAGACATTGTGCTTTTTTTAGCAAAAAATATTTTTTGTTTGACACTTCTAAATCTATACGTCGATAATGTCACTGGTAACTTTACCGGTCACGACACCAAAATCACTAACAAGTTCAAAGTAAAACAGCGGCAACACTTTTAAACTCGATTTATTATTTAAAAGTATAAAGAATGTATAAAATAAAATGCTAAAATTTTCTCTTATTACATTAAAGACTCAAACACAGCCTTATTTCTCCAAGCTTGATGTTCCCTCCCAAATAAGGTGTCGGCAACGGGTCTTGAGGTAGTTAAAGCCGTTTTGGCTGCTTCTAGACCTATGGAAAGACACTCTTCCTCACTCAATCCCTCCAGCATACCCGCTATAATCCCACTCGCCAAATTATCACCAGCTCCGCTAACACTAGCTACATTTTTGCTCCTAATTACTTTGTAATGTCTGATCCCTATTTGACCACTCCTTGATGACAAAAATGGATCAGTCGCTTCACCCTTTCTCGCAACAACCACCCCATCCGCTCCCAAAGTCACAATCACATTATCAACAAAACTAACCAGTTTGCCCGCAATATCAATCACTTCATCTAATTTACTCTCGTATCGCTCCCTATTTTTGATTTTCAAAACTTCGGCGATGTGTTTCAATTCGTTAAAATTCGGCGTTATAACCTTCACAGCCCTCCAAAACTCCGTCTGGAACGGTTTAATCGAAACTTCCAAATCGGTCGGCTCAAAAAGCACTGAAATTCAAAATCGCCGCGTTAGTGACTCACCAACTAAAAAAATCCCTAGCTTTCCCATCCCTTCAACTGTCAAAACGCAAAAATGGCGAAAACAAAAACAGGCATTTGTGCCGTTATCTTATCAGTAGCGTCGTTCTTTTTCATTCTGACCGCGTTCTGTTCCGGCTATTGGCTCGTGAACGATGGCAAAATCTCCAACCCGAAATTCCTCCGCATAGGTATGTCACCAACACCCGCACAAAATAGGAGTGGCAACCCCTGATTTCAGGCTTATGGGAGGTCTGTTTTGACAAATTTGAAGACTTCCGACACCACTACGACAACCAATTCACCGGCTGTTGGTGGGTGTTTGAAGAAGAGTACTACATTATTCACGACTTCCTCCTGCCTGGCTTCTTCATCGCCACCCAATTTTTCTTCACTCTGTGCATGACTTTAGTTCTGGTGGCCGTAGCCCTGACGTGGATTTACTGCTTCTGCAGCCGCGACCACGACAAATACATCATTTTACTAATGAGCAATGCGTTAAACCACTGGATTGCTGGTTTGTGTGGCTTCATTTCAGTAATGATATTTGGTTTGAATGGGGACAGGAGGGATTGGATGCCGTATTGGCAACACAACGATTTAGGCTGGTCTTACGCGTTCGCCGTCGTAGGGTCCCTACTTTTGTGGCCCGCGGGGGCCCTGTACCTAGCCGAGGGGCGGCGAGCGCGTTACCGCCAAATGGGGCACTCGAGACCCGCCTCCGAGTACAGCGTCGACGTCCCCAAATCGTCACACACCGACATTTAAACTCAACGAACTTAGTTGCAATAATTGTTAAGTAGTGTAAGCTTCATTTTCAAATACACAAAGATTTTATTTTAGTTTTAAGTATCTCATAAATGTTTTCATTTGTATTCCGTCCGACGAAAGCACATCAAATGATTGCCTTGACTAGTATCTAGAATACTAATACGAGCAATGTATTTTTTTATATATTTATATTACATTTTTTTACGAAAGTAAGTGTTATTGTAGTAAGTGTTTGACACTCTTTACATTGTACAAACTCGTTTAACGCCAATAAAATTATTAAGATAAACAAAATATGGGAAAGGTTTTGGGTTTATGATAATTTTTTCTTTCCCTTTTTAAGTAGTTCAAGTATGACTATTGTTGTGCCTGTGACTGGACCTTGAAGTAATTTGTTCTGTTGTGTAATGGGTTTAAAGTGAGTATTCATATGCATGGGACACGTTTGAATGAATGTCTTGTCTTAATGTGTCCTAGGTTAATTATCTGCCATCCTTTTAAATAGTTGGGACGCTGATCAAATAAGAGCGGAACGTTAATTTACTGCAGAAAATACATCAAAACAAGTCACTATTGAAGTTTGTTTACAGCTATTTGCCTCAACAACGCGGAAGCCTGTTTATAAATGTTATCGGTATTGTTATCACCTGCTATCGCAAGTGTGGCAATTACTAAAAATAAAAAATCCGGAAATAGTAATTTATTGTAGATTTTCATAAAACCGTAATTCGTCATGTAAATAAATAAAAATAACAAATAATTTTGCAAACAAAAAATCAGCTAATTATGAGTTGGCAAATGATTCACAACCTGACTTGCCTATTGTTTTTTTTTGCCTAATTAATGTAATTAGTGAGCCCCATACTCTAATTTCTTACGACATCGGTTAAAAGTGGGCAAAAACTTCGTCTTTTAAACTTGAAGTGAAAAAAATTAGGTCAAGCAAGGATGGCGTTGGTGCCGCTCGCGCGAGACCGTGCACCGAACACTGTTTGGTTGTTACAGGTGTGGTCAACGCCACACAGAAATCACTCTCTGTACGCTTGAAAAACAACTCTAATGTCATCAAAACATAACCAACGAAACCTTGGTAGTGACTACAAGCTAAAATCGTGACTAATCTCCGCACCACCCATTGCACCTTTCGATTATTATTAATTGTTGGCAACAATGGCCGATTACGACCAGGTAAACAACCACCTTTATCCATCAAATGTGCCAATTATCGCTTGTTTTAACAGAGAAAACGTCGCTCCCTCGCCGGTAACCTCGGCATCCTCTTCTTCGTCATCGCTTTCATCCTCGTAACCGTGGCATTTTCGACCCCCAGCTGGCTGGTGTCCGACTACCGCATCACGGGGGCTAAACTCGACCGCTTCGGGCTGTGGATGCACTGTTTCCGGTCGCTGCCCGACCCCTACGACCACAACCAGAACCGCTTCTTCAGCGGCTGTCGCTGGCTGTACGACCCCTTCACCACGGGCTATGACAGGATCCGGGGTTTCCTCATTCCGCCGTTCATGGTGGCCACCCAGTTCTTCTTCACGCTGTGTTTCATATCAGTTTTGATTTGTGCCATCTTGACCCTATTGTATTTCCTATGCTGCGGCCCCGATCAGAAGCAGTTCATCACTTTGATTCGGATGAACGCGCTGATTTTACTCGCAGGGGGTGTCTGTGGATGCATCGCGGTTATTGTTTTTGCATGTACGGCCAATACGCAGGGCTGGATGCCCGGACACGATAACAATTTCTTTGGCTGGTCTTTTGTCTTGGGGTGTGTGGGCTCCATAGCGTGCTTGGTCGCCGCTGCACTGTTCTTAACCGATTTGTACGTCCAGAGGAGGAAGAGGGAACAGTTAATGGAGTCTCAGACGAGGTTTGAGCTGCAAAGGGAGACGAAGGCTTGACGAAAACGGAAACATTCCATCCATGTGTACAAATTTTTTGCTTTGTATTGACTCGTCCATTTTATTTTTTAAGTAGTGGTGTTACTTAAACAAGTTAAGTAATTCCCGTGGAGTAGAGGTCAGGAATTGATCTTAATTATTTAGTCCGTCCATTAATTAGTTGTTACATTTTGACGATTTTATAACGACATGTGAGAATGCAACGCAAAAACCTGCCTTAAGAAAAGTCGCTTTTTATATCTAATGTACTTTATAACTATATTAAAGGTTATAATAAAGTATTTTTTATATTTCGTTTAATTGACTCATTTTCCATAATTAGAGAAAAAAAAATGATTTTGCGACGAATCACACAAACATCAAGTGGGCGTGCCTTATTGTTCACTACCAACCCAAGAAATGTAAACAATCAACATTCCTAAACCGTTACTAATTGTTACTTTTTGCAAACGTATTATCTCGCTAATTCCGACGATTTTGGTAGTTTTTGTACGAGATGGTGCGTGCGGGGGAAAAGAACGAGTACCCCAAAGCCTCGGGTACGTAACCACCCCGCCCTTTTAACCGCAAATGACACACCTACTTTTTAGGTTATCTGGTAAATGGGGCCCTCCTTACGTACATCGCCGGTTTATTCCTAATGATCGCCTTCTGCAGGTTCAATTCACCTAAACCCAGAACCACCCACACTTAAATATATATTTTCAGCCCTTACTGGGTCAAATCCTTTGAAGAGACATTCTCCCAGTTTAAGAACATGGGTCTGTGGGAGTACTGTTTCGAAGATTTCCGCTATCCTTACTACCAATTCGACCACCTCTTCAACGGCTGCCACCACGTCTTCAGTCAGGAGTTCCACGTAATCCGCGAATGGATACTCCCGCCGTGGCTCATGGCAGTCCAGGCCTTCGTGACCATGTCTTTCCTACTGAGTTTCGGGTCTCAGGTCATTATGGCGCTTCAGCTCTGCCGTTGGCCTCTCGATTTCATCCTTCGCTACGAATGGATTTTGTCAGCGATTGATTTCGTTTGTGTGACGACTACAAGTGAGTGAATATTGTACGATATTTTGGCATTTTTTTTCCTCAGCTGTGTTCATGTTTTTTGCCGTTGCCGTCTTCGGAGGATCGCACGTACGTCGCGACTGGTTGATGTACCCCAACTATAATTACCTGTGCTGGTCTTATGGTTTGGCAGTGATTTCGTTCTTTTTCCACGGTTTTGCTGCAGTTTGTTTGTACTATGAAGCACGTCAGAGCTACAAATTCAGGAGGGAATCGAAAAGTCTCGTTATGCAGATGCAACCCAACCCTCAGCATAATCTGAGGTGGTAAAGCGTACGCATTTGTGCACCGTGTGCCTTTTGAAAGATATTTTTGTACTGTGAATAACAGGTATAAATAGAGCACTAACGTACATATTTCTAATTCAAATCTTGTTATAAATTTACGGAAAATACCAAATGTATTTTTTATAAGCGATACTACACATTCCGTCCACTTGCATGCGCCTTATTACTCTAGTAAGAATGAATCTTAAGTTTTTGTACTCTTTTGTATTATTTTAGAATTGTTGTTATTTTATAAGTTGTAGGTTTATAATATAAAATATTTAAGTAATTTTATATTCATTTATCTGGTACGCTACTTTTTCATACTTTCGATAAACCGTGTCATGCACAATAAATACATATTACGTGTATAAGTGTGTTTTTTTACTCACCTGGTATATTATGGCTCTGTGCTAATCCTAAAATTGTCTCAATCGTCGGTAGACTTAGATTGGCGTCAAAAATTATTAAAGGTGCTTTTTTGATGGCTTCTTGATTTTCTAAAATCTGGAAAGACGAATATTAATAGACTAACCTAATGACGAACTTATTCACTAAAGTTTATACAAAAGATAAGATAAGGTGACGTCAAAGAATAAATATAGTACCTATCATTGATTGGTACAAATAACCAGTAATTGTCTTTTTGCAACTTGAACAAGAAAACGTTTTTTATGCTCACAGAAAACTACCTGACATTCAAATTAAGATAAAGTAATGTTGAAATTGAACTGTAAGATATGAATAAATTTTTTGAATGGTGTAATTCGTTAATTTTTTATAGCTAAATATATCCTTAAAAATGATTATTGCATAGTTAAAAAAGCGATGTTTGGTTACATAATTAAAGTTTGTAGCCGTAACTTTGTTTAATACCCGATAAAATTTTAGTGTTGATAGTTTAATATCGTGAATATCTTTTGCTTCAAATATAAAACGTTCAATACAGTCATTAACCAGAAGCCTGTTTTTGGTATAGCCTTGATTTTTAAAATCAAAAATTTATTATGACTTTTATTTGCTTTCAAACGGCTATAAATTATTTCCCACCCACAACAAACAAACTCAGCGTAAAAGTTACACTAACAGTAGCTAACTCCACAACCATTTTCATACCGACAGTACAGTTCAAAATGTACTTGTGGCTTCGTTGTGTAACTGACATTTTGTAGCGCACATTTAATTGTAGTCAAATTATAATTCGAAATTAATTTGACCTTTGCCAAATAAGCAGCAGCTCAGTTCAAATTGAATTTATTAATAATTAATTAATTCTTAATGTTCAATTAAATTTACATGCCATTTACTTTGCAAAATTCAAATTTAATAGAGAATTTTTAATAAACCTAACAACAATGAATAAACTTTTTTTGAGTAACGACTTTTTTTTACTAAATTCTGGAACAAAACAACATTTATTCATCGATTGCTTGCCACAGTCAACAGCTTGAATACCAAAATATAAATTTTGAAAAAATTGGGATAATTTTAGCCCATCCGTATTTTATTATATCAACATCCTTTTAAAAATCGTAAATTAAAAAATACTATTAACAAACTTACAAGTATAACTTGTGTTATACAAACCTTTGGAAGATACAGCAAAAATCAATCGGTCGAATTTGTTACATCATCAGTTCAGCTCGTATTTTTTGGACTTATGTATTGTAAAAAATGGGTGCACCTCGATGAAATTTTTGTCATAATTACATTGCGAAACGATAAATTCCAAGTGTTTTATTTTATATTTTAAGTGTGTCAGGAATTCGTGGGACTTTGTTGTCCCAGTTTTATCCTCACACGAATTCCTGCTGAAGTCATAAATCAGTACTATCAGTTTGCAGCTTTTATTTTCACAGCAAAACAAATAAAACCCAGATAATACCGTGCATTCAAATCTAGATTTTGTAAATTAGCAAATGCATATGTATCGACCCTGCCAAACATGTTGTATAATTTATACGATTTAATCTCGTCGCCGAAAAAATAATAAGATTTTAAATTACGCGACGACGACAGAGTCATAATTTCGGAGAATTAATCAACGAACAGCTCCCGACATTGATTAAGTTCTCGCCTAGGTTCCGGACGCATTATTCTCCCGTTTTCGCGACAAAATAAACGACCACTAGAAAAATAAAACAAACCATTTCCGGTGTTAGGTGCTGATGAATTTCCATATCGCCTGCCAGGAATTTGCATTCGCCGTTCCGGTCCAGGACGATGGTACACTGACCCGTGCTGCGCCCTTGCAATACCTTCACCCCTGCCAGGTGATCCTTCGGGATGAAATTCTTCAGGATGTTCCCTTGTGGGTCGTCGCCCAGGACCGATATGAAGACGGACCGGTACCCCAGTTTCGAAAGGGACTCGCAAATATTTCTGGCCACTCCTCCGCCACTCATCACCGATTTTCCAAAGTGGATCCGGCCGTCCAACTGGTTTTTAAAACAGAGCAATTAGTGGAGAATTATTCGCTTTGACAAATATGGTGGAGGTGCCGGGCGAAACCTCCGGAAACACTTCGCCACTCAATTATCCTCGATTTAATTGGAATTCCTGTAGCAAAGACGGCGAAATTTATCGATTCGTCTCTGCCAAATAATTTTATTTTAATTGTTTCGTGTCTCGTAATTACTACGAGGACTTCTAAGACATGTCAAATGATGGGTGAGGATTTCGTTTAATTTAGGCACGACGGCGAAAGCTGTCAAAGGCGTGATTTACGCGGGCAATTAGTCACAAACACCGATTCGAAATAAACAAACGGTCGATTTTTTACAAGTTTCATTTCAACGTTTGATGCATCATCTCCAAAGCGAATTTTAAAGTTGCTGTTTTACATTAAAAATAGATGCTCGCCCATTATTGATGGCGCAATTTTCCGGGAAAATGTGCGGGTATTTTCGAGTTAAATAAACATCGATTGTTCTTTCGCATTCGAGTCAAACTTTTGTCCTGTTTGCATTTATTTCAAGTCGGGATGAAGTTTTTTACGAGCTTGATAACTTCCTCAAAGGCCATTTATTCATGCAGAAGGGAAAAAATCGACGCCCTTGACGTCACAACGGACGGAATTTTTACCACTGGAAATGGACGAAGAAAAGTGAAAAGCCGACCGGAAACCATCATCATTTATTATCGGTTTGTTAACGCGTTCCGACGACGAGGCGTACACATAATTTTTTATGAATCGGTGCGAAATTATGGCAATAGTAAATCGAGAGATTTGGCTATTCATATTGAAATTATCGACCAAACTCATAAATTCATAAAAAGCCTCACTTTTGCAACAATAACGGGCAATGAATGTAATCCCCAATGTTTATTTGTAATTTGTATCGATTTTGGATTAATTTTTCAAATAAACAGCTCCAAATTGCAACGAGCATTTTTATTTTGTTTCATGATTTCATAAATTAGGAAGATTCTAATTTCCCAATTCAATTTCGTTTAAAAAATAGTTAAGTATTTTATGAGCAATTATCTAAGCTATTACATTACGAAGATGAAGAATTCAAAACTTATTTTGGTGATTAATGATAATTTTTCCGCCCCTTGCATTTTCGGCTGATTTCATCTCTATAAAGATTTCAAGGCCGTTAGATAATGTTACCATTGCGTTTGAAACGCCTGTCTGAAACAGCTCGAGGTGCAAACAAATCGTTTTATTTCATTTGCTTGCTTTCAAATATATGTTGTAGTAATTTAAACAAGAAGCACCACTGTTTATGAAACTGAGACTCGCAAAGTTAATTCTATTGTATGTTACATTAAACAGTTGTGTTTAGTCAGAATATATTGTTTCTTCCCCCTTTCAATGATACGTAACATACGGAAAAAAATACACGAGTACCTAACATTTTATTAAAACATTAATCCGGGCAAATGTTACTCTCACGTCGAAATCAATAACATTACATAAACATTCGCTTTTAAAAATAGAATATAATTCATTTAACCAATGCTGCAGGCACTTGTGTACAAATCGATTAATATTTACAAAACAAATGTTTCGCTTTTGTAAATCAATGGACAAGAAAGTGTCACAAAATTTCAAATTTTTAGAAAAATATCCGCGATATAAACTTCCAAATGAAGATTTTACGACTCGACTTTTCGTTTTACGATCAAAATTTCACTTCACTCCGTGTCGAACAACAACAACAAATTTATCGCCGTTTTATACGGTTTCACTCGATCCTATTGTCCTGTTCCTGCTTTTGGAGCAGGAATCCTTGCTCCTTCTTTACGCTTTCCGTGCCGAATCGTCGCGTTCCGTGCCGTAACGTTGCCGTTTTTCATGCATCCCTATCGAACGTAGTCAAATGTCTGTCGGCGTGCCGTATGGTGGGGATGCGTCGTCCCACCCCTGTTCCGCGGCGTCTCGACGCCGACGTCGTTGTTCAGTCCAGTGTGCGGATGATGCACGCGTGTAACCCGGGTGCCGTCGTGCCGCGAAAATCCACAATGTCGAAAAGTAATCGACGCGTCTATCGATGAGAGGCGCGGAGCGTCGCGACGCCTCATCGAACATGTAAATCCTGTGCTAAACGCTGGTTGGAAAAACCACAAAACAAAAATTCGCCCCGAAAAAATTCGAAAATATCATCGACTACAAGGTACGGATCAAATATTAGAGATAGTTTTTTCGGTGTTGTTTGTTCCGGAAAGTGAGCGATTTTTCGACTTGTCCATTCAGAAATTTTTGCGCAATTTTCGAGTGACGGTCTCGTAAAAATCAATGAATGGAGAGAGTAAGAGACCAGCTGGCTGAGATCTTGCCATTATTCCGAACACTGTCACAACACGATGAAAGTTTTTTCACATACTTTTTGACTCGAAATGCGTAAACGTGTAGGCGTTGGCCTCCGGTAAACATATAAAGATTGCGTAGGTCAATAGAGATGCGTAGGGATGAATATACAGGGTGAGCAAACTGGCAATATCTATCATTTACAGGACAAACGAATAACAAAAATTTGGTTAATCTGGTTCACTTTTCAAGGATACTTGTGTTGATTAGGTTTAAAGTGGCCGGTGTATTGACTTTCGAGAGTATGTAACTATTTTCATTACACGCCTCGAGCACTCCGAACAAAGCTTTGTGTTTCAAATTTTAATTATAATAAGGGACTAATGAAAAAGTTTCCCCAAATTTAATTTGACAGTCGTGATTATACTACTTTATACCAAAAATCAAATTTATTTGTTTTGTTGTTCATGAAAGTGATAACGCAATATTGTAACAAAATTAATTAATAAACGTATAAAACACTTGAGTAATAAATGAAACATTCCCTGATTCATTTATGATGGAAAATGGATTGAATGCGAAAACTAAAAATAATAAAATGAAATTATTGTTTTTCAGTTATTTATAGAAATCGATTTGTATTTATAAAGTAATGTAATCCCGCTATCAGTTCGAACTGGAATCACATAATCAACCAAACAAACCGTCCTTGATAAAAATAATTCCTTGAGATAATTTCATCAAAATTCCAAAACTTCTATTTTTAATTCCATTAGCAGCCTCTGTTGAGTAATTTATTAGGAAAATTGCACGAAATAAAGTTACGATACTTGTCTCGTTAAAATAAAATCACTGACCTTTCCCTTGGAAATTTCATAATTAAAAATATTGATTCGAGAGCTCGTTAAGTCAGTTAACGACCTGTCAATTCTAAATGAAAAATCTCGCAAAATTATTGAACCCTTTCACCGTCCCATAATTGCATAGCCGGGAATCAAAGAAGCGCATTTAGCGCACGTCCTTTTTAAAAAGTTCTCCCCTTTTATCATCATGTTAAAAATTCTTAAAAGCTCTACAAAAGCTCGACAAGACGAATTTTTGTTTACGTAACTAAAAATAGTCTCATACTTTGGATTAATAGGAACATAACGGGGGCGGAAATAAATCAATGAATATTTAAAGTGTGTTTTGATGATTTGCGTTCAAATGCGCAGTCACGATTTTAAAGTTTTAGACCTTTCAAGGTGAGCTTTATTCCTAGAGAATGTCGAATTATTTATCGAACGGCCTTTCAAACATCCGTCAAAAACTTGATCAAAAGGCGAAACTCCTGCTACATTTGCAGGAATATTTAAAGTAAGAGCGTCGGCGAAAACCTAGAAAGGCATTCTGTACATTATTCGACTTTTGATTACACTTTCCATCATGTAGCAGGAATTTACAGGAAAGTCTTGTCTCGACTTTTATACGCATTCCTGTCTCGAATAAAGTCCCACTTGTTACCGTTTTCCTGCAAGTTGGCAGTTATGGCAGCATAAAAATTCCTGCTCCAGTTGATAACTTAAATCACCTCGATAAGCCGTACAATTCCTGCAACGGCGAAACTTATCGTTCCGGTGGTCGAAAAAATTCGATTATAGAAAGCACCACCGCAACGTCTCGCAGGATCACCTCCAACAGCTTGTGAATTTCCCAGACAACGTGCCGAGAATTCGAAATTCGTGCAAATTTTCACTGGAGGCGAGTCTATTTACTTAAGGGAGCGATAAATTTCGTATTTATTCAAGACAGAACACACTTCGTCCATTAAAAATTCACTTTTTGTGTGACGTCACGTTGCCGGATAAGAATAAAATAATACGAGATTTTACCAGACTATTCGTCTGTTACCGATCGAGAAAAATTATTGTTTGTTTGTGCTCCAAATCCGAGCGGGTAAACAACAATCAGCCGATTTTTCGGACCTCGTTTCACCTCTTTCCAATTGTCTTAGATTAGTGCGACGTTTAAATGTTTGATTTGATTAATGAGAATGCCGAAGAATGGAGGCATTGTGTGGGTTCGCAATTCGCGAAATTACGGCTTGTTTACAAGAACACGGAGAATCAACAGATTTAAGTTGGAACGTTTGACCGAGAAATGGAAACTTTACGTTAACTCGACGAAATTCGAACGCAACGTTACCCACATTTAGACCGTTTCAAATCAGATTTGCAACTTACATTCGGCTGCATGAGATGTAAACACCGCTTCTTGAAAACGATATTCAAATAACGGGGCGAAAATCGCTACGAGAGCAAATATTTCTATTCGCTTATGAATGCCACAAGGACTTGACTCGGAAAACACGTTTCTGCAGGAATTTACCAATTTTGAAACGTCTCTTGTGTTAGAAACTGATTTAAACCATTTTTTAGAAATTCCCTTAACGTAAATTAATTTTTGGAAATCATCAATTTCTACTCTATAATTTCGTAATTTCCGCACCATTTCACACTTTTTCATTTTCTCTAATTTACCGTGTTTCTGTACGTGCCTATAAACTTGTCGCTCATAAAAATTAGCATAAAAAGTGTAATAAAACGCGAAGATTATTAGCAATATGCGAAATTTTCTCTCGGAGATCATAAATCGTCTTTAATCTCGTATAAAAAAGCTAATACATGTCAGGGGTGACTTCTTATCTCTCTCCCTCCGCCCCCAAAAAAACGATATTTTGCATCAACAAACCGACACGAAAGGAACCTAACAATTTACAATTACTACAATAAATAAATAAAACAATAAACTGTGTATATTTTAAATGGTGTGTGGAAATTTATGGTGACGTTTACAACCCGAGGAACACGCGAGGCTGATTGTTTTGACAGCTCATACGCGAGATTAGAGTCTATTATTACCGTGGAGAAATTTTTCTCGAGCGAATTAATTTTTCATAAGTCCTTCCATTTATCATTCGTAATTTACAAGTGTGTAATTAGGTTGTTGTACTAAAGAAGGTGAATTATTCATGAGCTTAGACACAGGCGTGGTGCGTTTAACGCCAGTGTTTTCTACGCCGATTTATTGCATTTTCAATTCGTTCGGAAAAATTCCCCATTTTCGTCCGATGCCAAGTTTTAATACAGACATGCAGACGTCTGCCGACATTGTCATAATTTCCGAGACATTGGCGCAATTACACGCAACTCCTAGAGTTTTCTATACGGGCGAAGCAGGTGAATGTCAAGAGCCTGATTACTGCGACATTTTCCGCACGACAACTTGTTTATCGAACATAGAAATAATTTTCGCCGTTTGAATTGAATCGTAATCACCGTAAAACGGAAGTGAATGTTCGGTTATTTACAACGGAAAAACTCCAAATGGACTTTAATCAATCCCGTTTGACGCGACTAAAGGCTACCTGCCTCAAGGGCGACTTGGCAAATAAGTCGTTATCCTGGTCCAAGGAAAAAGAGACGAATAAAGAAGTTGAACCCTAAGCTCCATCGGCTTCGAAATTGACGCCACTGTCTTTAAATCGGTTTATTATGTCGGGGCTAAGTTGTTTTTCAAGTTGAACGAACTTCGGAAGTTCTGCTAGTTAAGATCACAATACGAGCAATTAATCCCCTTCTGATGCGAAAACTCGGCGCTAAAGAGCGTAAAAAATAAAATTATAGCAATTGAGACGAATTACGACATCGGATTTGAGACAAATCGAGTTCATAAAAAGTCCAAGTTCTGTCATCAGAAGAACTCTATAAAATGCGAATTTGATGTTGTGATGCTGTTTTATGACCCGACGATAACGATACATTGTCAGCGGTGTTTGTACAAGTTCATAATGGAATATGGAGACAAATACTATTCCGTTTTCTATCCACCATTCTTCTAACTGGAGATTTTACGTTGTTTGCCTAGTTGTCTGCTTGCTTTAACTTTTACAAGTTCTTTTAAAATCGTGAAAGGTGATGTTCTATAAGTGCAGACGAATAGTCTTCAATTTTCTTTCTATAGCTTTTACTACCAGAAGTAACGCCCCCTTTTAACAACAATAGAATCCTTCAATAAACTTGGCGTGCCCCACCCTATAATTATCCCCTTTTTCCGTTCATTCTCTCATTGTTAAAAACCTTTAAATTTATATACGTGTAAAAATAGAAAAAATCAAAGAACGCCCCCTTCGTGAACATTAAATTCTCCCCTCTTTTTAAGTTTTATCAATGTAAAGGGTCCCAAGTCAGCAATTTATATCAAAATTGGCTCCTCCCCTTGGTCTTCTTCAGAAGTTTGACAATGAACTTGTCAAACTCCGCCCCAAACACTGTCGACATAAGTGCTTTAAGTTGTCCAAGGTCTGCTTTGAGGTTCATTAAAAAAGCTAATAATAGCTTCTCATTTTAATTTTATAGTCATTCTTCTAACGAAAATATTTAGAAAACTTTCTCGTTTATTATTCATCGGTTTTGCTAATGAACAAAACTATCGTCGGTTTGTTCATTTACGAAAAAAACAACATGTGTGCGCAATCCGCGATTTTTATTTATTACGAAAAGTATCTACGAGTTTTAGTGATCGTCCATAAACAACGGAGATTTACTTTTAATAATTGTCATCTCCGGAAATCCATTGCGGAGCTTCCAGTTTTAATCTCGTCGAACTTTATTTCGTTTCCTCTGTTGATTAATGTAATCGTCCAATAAAAATCTCTCGTTATTTTTATACACAGCACGTTATTCACATCGCCAGGCTAAAACCGGAAATGAGAAATGTGTTTCATCCCTCAAACGACAAATTTGTAAAAACCGAGACGATGAAAAATGTCCCACGCACTGATATTTAGACTTTTCATTTCCTGGCTCGGAACGGTTCGTTCTAGTGTTTTTCCAGTTTTGCACTGTTGACAAGTTCGATGTAATTTGATTGATACGTCGGCCGAGAGAAAAATCATTATCGGTACATTCTTTCGCTGAGAGAAGCGCAGTCGTATCTTCCAGACTCCGGGAGAAGCCAATCAAAATAGTCGGGGGACTAATTGGAAAGTCTTACCCGACTCCAACAAGGTCAAGGAACAATCAATACCATATTTTTTTTAAAAAACATGAATTATTGTACCGGAAAATGGTGTAGTTTCCGGTCTTTGATGAATTAATCCCAGCAACAAGTCGTGGATTAACCCGAAAAAAGATCGACGATAACCCTTCGAAAGCCCAACAATTAACTGCGCTTCGGACCAACAAGTCCCGATTGATGGAACTGCGCCATTAGAAACGATCAATCAATCAAATCTCGAACAAATTTCCATCCAGGTGTTTGTGACTTATCCGGAACTTCCGGAACGTTAAGGACAATCAATAAATGTGTCGCATTCAAAAAAGTACTCAAAAACCATTCATTTCCATGTTTTTGATTCTATCAGGAAAGGCGGAACTGATAAAAAACCACAGTCCAATTTCCCAGACAACAAACCGTATTTCCCGCAAATGCGGCCATTACCTTATTAGCCGGCTCGAATGCATGAAAATTTGCGTGATCACAACCCATCACCTTAAAGGGGTTACACCACCAATAAATTACACCAAAAAACACATCAAGACGTTCAAAAAATCGCTCTTTGGCCTCTTTTTCCAAAGTTATTTATTAATTTCTTGGCCTAACATGTGACAATAAACCAGCAACGTGACTCTCACACTCGCGTCGTTGTAATGAAATCAGTATTTTCCACTTAAGTCCTTGTCTTCTAATACAAATCTTGCTGGTTTATTGTATGAGTGCGGCGCGCACTCGCTTATACACCAGAGAAATGAAGGAAAAACTCGCACCGGTATAAATCAGCGACCCGGAGGAGCGTTAGTGCCCTCGCGGCGACACAAATAAGGTTATCTCGGCCGTCAAACCCTTCGTGCATTATTGACGTCTACGTATCGAGCCTCATTTGCAACGAGAAGAAACGTTTCGCTCATAAAAACTTCAGTTCCCGATAAAGCTAGAATCGGGTCCTGATCTTGTGAGAAAAAATTAATTCGCTGTGAAAAAGGGACATTAGTGATATGAATTCGTAGAATTGTAAGGGATGCTTGGGAGGTCCGAATGGTTAGTGTGTGTGAGGGCTTTTAGGGCGAGTGTGAAAGATGGGAAACATGTGTTAAAGATGAATGCCGAATGTCTGGATTTTTAGAAAATAAGTTAGTCTGTAACTGGCTTTTGTAGAGTAAAGTAAAATTAAAAGGTCCTGTTGAGAAGATCGTAGTTTATTTACCCTATAATCCTGACGTAATAAATTATAAACTATAACTATAACAATTTATCAGAAGTGGGATCGTGAAAAAAAAAATTATTCGTGGAGACTTAGTTTGGTTTTATTAGTGTTAGTTTGTTAGTGGTCAAAGAAATAAAGGAAAATGACGGACGATAAGAATAAAGAAAGCCCGAAGGAAATCATCCCTCAATCAGGACAGGAATTTTTGAACTTAGAGACAATTTTACAATTAGTGAAGGCAGCGGTGAGCGAAGCGTTACAGGCTCAGACAGGGACAGTGGCGGCGGCGGCGGCGGCGGCGGCGGCGGTTGACCAGGAGGTAGCAGGGTCGCCAGACATACAGGAGTTGTCCAGAGATAAGGAGGCGTCGGGGACGCTGGGGTCGTCTGGAAACGGGGTGGTGTCGGAGACAAGTGGCCTGCAGAACAGTCTTCCGTTGGGCCGGGTGGAGGCGCCTGGGGCGTCGAGAAACATGGGGTATTGCGTAATGCCCGATTTAACGCAAAGTTTACGCGTATTCAATGGAAAAGGAGGTGCATCAGACGCATTACAGTGGTTACAGGACATCAAAACCATGGCGGGACGTCAATTTTGGGGTGATGCAATTTTGTTGGAGGTGGCGCGTCAACACCTCGTAGATAGCGCGTTGTTGTGGTATCGATATCACCAGGATACCTTAACAACGTGGGCAGCGTTTGAGATGCGATTCCGCGAAAATTATACGGATCGAAGAACGCTCGCCGAAAGGTTTAGAGAGATGTCGGAGAGAAAACAAAGAACCAGTGAAAGCGCGGAAGATTATTTTTACGCAAAAATGGCGATGTGTCGCGATTTAAAATTGTCGTTCGCGGAAACGAAAGAAATGCTGCTCACGGGGTTGAAGTCCAGGGAAGTTGCGAGATCTCTGCTGACTGTTCGACACGACGATGAGTGGCAGCTTCTTCGTGATTTGAGGAACAATGAACGGTTGGATTTAATTTCGGTTCCAGAGAGGCGTATTTTGCCAGAGAAGAGAAAGTGTTTTCGCTGTGGAGCAGAGGGCCACATTTCTAAAAACTGTAACACTCCGAGAGTGGAAAATAACACCAAATGTTTTCCGTGTTTTAAGTGCGGGAAAATGGGACACTTCGCGCGCGAGTGCCAAGTACCGGGTCGCGATTCGCGAGAAAGACAAGTAGTAGGGCGAAACGAAAATTCGCAACGGGGTGCTACTGCAAACGAAGTGGCGGCGCAAGTAAAGACAATAAATGCTCAGTCGGACAATCTAAAGTATTTTAAGGACGTGAAAATTAACGGGGTGGAAGTTAGGGGTTACGTGGACATGGGAGCGGAAGTTTGTGTCATCCGGGATGATTATGTACCCAAATTAAAACTTATGTGTGACTGGGACAAGAAGAAGGACGTTACGGGCTACGGCGGTGCAGTTACAAGTGTTTTAGGAGCCGCACAGGTGGATGTAGAAATCGACGGCATCAACGCCCAGATCGAACTCCTGGTGGTGCCGAGGGAAACCCAGGAGATTCCAGTGATAATCGGGCATCCATACACCGAACAGCCGCACATCGAAATTGTAAAAACACCTCACGAACTTATAATAAGAAAATGTGAAGAGAACGGTGCGAATAATGCTCCAAGAACGGTTTTGTGGGCGAGTGAGGCGTCTGTAATTCGAAATAACTTCCTGGGGCACATCACAGTCAGGACACAGACACCAGAAAGTACCCTTTGTGTCGAAGGTGGACTACGCGAGTCGGGAGAGTGGGTACCACGATGTGTAATAAGCACAGACAGGAACGGTGACACGGTGTTACCCATTTTAAATATAAGTGGAAAGGACATAAAAATTGTTGAAAATCAAAGTGTTGCGCGAGGGGACGTGTGTCGAGAATATACACATCGGCGAGATGTTAACACGGAACCTATTGACGCGTGTGAAATCAACACTGATTTGGCCGGGAAAGACGCGGAAAAAGTGTTGGAACTTATAAATGATTATCGAGATTTAGTGGCCCGAAATGTTAAGCAAATTGGATGTACGAATCTAGTAGAAATGGACATTGAATTAACAGACGATAAACCAGTTGTCTATCGACCGTATCGTATGTCGTTTTCCGAAAAAGAACAAGTGCGAAATATAGTGCGCGAATTGAAAGAGGCCGATATAATTGAAGAAACTGATTCTCCATTTGCAAGTCCGGTAATTCTCGTAAAGAAAAAGTCCGGGGAAGTGAGGATGTGTGTCGATTATCGAGCGCTCAATAAGAAAACAGTGAAACAGCACTACCCCTTGCCGTTAATCGACGATCAGCTGGATCGACTTCGGGGCCAAATCTACTTTACCTCAGTGGATTTGTCCATGGGATACCACCAGGTACCAATGTCGAGGGACGCGCGAGGTAAGACGGCTTTCATTACCCCTGATGGGGTCTACTGTTTTAAAAGAATGAGTTTTGGGTTAGCGAATGCGCCCTCGCAGTTTCAAAGATTAATAAACATAGTTCTTGGGAATTTGCGATATGACACTGCGATGGCGTATTTGGACGATATTATTATTCCGTCCAAAACTGTAGAGGAAGGATTAGCTAAGTTAAAATTGTTATTTAATAGATTTAGATACGCGAACTTGACGTTAAACTTGCGAAAATGTTTTTTCTTTATGACAAAAATTGATTATTTGGGTTTTACAATTTCAAAAGAGGGTATTGAACCGGGAAGGGATAAACTTAGGGCAGTGGCTGAGTTTCCGGTACCTACAGACGTACACAAGGTCAGATCGTTTTTGGGGTTGGCTAGTTATTTCAGGCGTTTTGTCCGGAATTTTGCAATTATTGCCCGTCCTCTCAGTGACTTATTAAAAAAAGGAGGTAGTTTTAAATGGGGGGTAATACAGCAAAACGCGTTCGAGTCGTTAAAGAAAGCGTTAATGAACAAACCAATCCTTTGCGTTTTCGACACGGGCGCCTATACAGAACTTCATACAGACGCGAGTTCAACGGGGTTAGGTGCCGTGCTTCTGCAGAAACAGAATGACGGAACATTGCGACCGGTGTCATTTTACAGCCGAAAAACGACACCCGAGGAAGCGAAATACCACAGCTATGAACTAGAATGCTTAGCAATTGTAGCGGCACTAGAGAAATTTCGCGTTTATTTGTTAGGGATTCATTTTGTAATTCGTACTGATTGTAACAGTTTAAAATTGTTGGCAAATAAAAAAGATATGCATCCAAGAATAGGGCGTTGGTTTATTAGGTTGTCAGAGTTTGATTATACCGTTGAGTACCACCGGGGCGAAAACAATAAAGTAGCAGACGCCCTTAGCCGAAATGCGGTAGAGGCTGGTCGGGCCGTGCCAGTGGGTGGACTTCCAGATGTCATGGGGATAAAGATAAATACGGATTGGGTAGCGGCATTACAGCGTACCTGCAATGAAACTAAAAGCGTTTTACAGAAATTAGAAGAGGGCGATCAGGCAACGCACTCTAAATTTACGTTATGCAATGGTCGTGTTTATCGGGTAAAAGATGGAAAGTGGCGATTGTATGTACCTGTCGATTTAAGATTTGATATAATTAGTAACGCTCATAGAGAACTTATGCATTTGGGAATAGATAAAACGTTGGACAAAATAAAAGAGAGCTACTATTTTCCAAAAATGCGGGAAGAGGTAGGAAAATATATCAATCGATGCATTAACTGTTTGTATAGTAAGACACCGCGGGGGAGGCAACCGGGAATGCTGCACCCGTTAGACAAAGGCAGTACTCCGTTTCAGGTGGTGCATATCGACCATTTGGGCCCTTTTCCGTCAAGTAAAACAGGAAACAAATACGTATGCGCTATTATAGACGGCTTTAGTAAGTACACAGTATTAAAAGCGCTGCCGGATGTAGGAGCCGAGGGAACTCTTAGTTTTTTGAAAGAATTCGTTTCTAATTATGGAAAGCCCAATAAAATAATTAGCGACAGAGGTACAGCGTTCATTTCGAAGTTGTTCGAAAAATTTTGCGGTGATTGTGAAATCCAACACGTAAAAATTGCAACAGCAAGTCCTAGATCGAATGGACAAGTGGAGAAAGTAAACGACGTGATAATAACATGCTTAAGTACAAGTACGGATGACATAGAAGGTAGTGATTGGGACGAAAAATTAAGCGAAGTACAATGGGCTATTAATAATGCAACCCATTCGGTCACTAAAAGAACGCCTTTTAGTTTGGTCCGGACATACACGCGAGACGGGTTCACTAATAATCCGTTAGCAGCCGAAATACGCGATTTAAATACACGCTTAAATACGGAAGAAGAGCAAAATTTAGTTGCGGATCGGCTGAAAAGAAATGCGGATCGTATGTGCGCGAATTTTAATAAATCGCGGCGTCAGGCTAGGGTTTTCAAGCAAGGGGATTTGGTGTTGGTACGGGCTGAGGTACCGTCGACCGGCCAAAGTCGTAAATTGAGCCCTAAGTATCGAGGACCCTATGAGATTGTTAAATTTATAGGGAATGATAGATATTTAGTGCAAGATATAGAAGGCGAACAACAAAGTAGTCGCTTCTATAAAGGAATTATTTCTGTAGACAGATTAAAATTAGTTAGTAATTTAGAGGAGTAATAATTAAGATAAAGTAGGTTGTACAAGTGTTAAGGGTAATGTTAAATTTTTATCGGAATTTTATTATTAGAAAAATTTGGGGACATAAGTAGAGTGTTTAGTTTCGTTATTTTAAGTTATGGTAAGTGTCATTAGGGGAATGAGTGATTAGATGGTTGGGATGTGTTCTCGAGGACGAGAACATTGTCAGGAAAGGCCGAGTTGATATGAATTCGTAGAATTGTAAGGGATGCTTGGGAGGTCCGAATGGTTAGTGTGTGTGAGGGCTTTTAGGGCGAGTGTGAAAGATGGGAAACATGTGTTAAAGATGAATGCCGAATGTCTGGATTTTTAGAAAATAAGTTAGTCTGTAACTGGCTTTTGTAGAGTAAAGTAAAATTAAAAGGTCCTGTTGAGAAGATCGTAGTTTATTTACCCTATAATCCTGACGTAATAAATTATAAACTATAACTATAACAATTTATCAAGTTGATATGAATTCGTAGAATTGTAAGGGATGCTTGGGAGGTCCGAATGGTTAGTGTGTGTGAGGGCTTTTAGGGCGAGTGTGAAAGATGGGAAACATGTGTTAAAGATGAATGCCGAATGTCTGGATTTTTAGAAAATAAGTTAGTCTGTAACTGGCTTTTGTAGAGTAAAGTAAAATTAAAAGGTCCTGTTGAGAAGATCGTAGTTTATTTACCCTATAATCCTGACGTAATAAATTATAAACTATAACTATAACATTAGGAAGAAGAAAGGGCATTTTGATGGCCCCCAAACGACGATGCTTTCCACCGAAATGGATAAATACGGCGTGTTTATATTCGGTTAGCGGAGACGTCGAAATCAACGTTAATATTTAACGTTATTTCAACATCACATTTATACCGTTTTGTAAAGTCGTTATTTACAATCCTGTACGCGGAATCTCATGAGCAAACTTCGCTCCGAGTTATAGAAATTTAATATTCCGACAAGTCCCTTGTTCATTTCCAAATTGTAAAATAAGATGTGTATCGCAGTTCCTGGAGCGGACGAATTGGATTATCGTCGTCTTAAAACGCACCAGAGGAAAAAATCCCGCTCGTTGAAAGTATTGATCGTACCATAATTCCAGATTTTCTTTTTCTCGTGTGGTCGTTGCATTTCGCCACTGTTAAAATTCAAACGCTGTGCGGCGAAATCGACTTCCGTTCAATTTGATCAAGAAAAAAAAATAAACCTGTTTTTATCAAACGTTGCTGCACCAAAAAATAACGTGCCGGAGAAAGAAAGTGAAAAATGTCGCTTCTAGTCTCGTGTCAGAAGTGCCTCCATCGAAATCGACGTCTTGTTCGTTTCTTTCTCTCCCTTTTATTTTGAGTTATTATCCCGCAGACACACACACGGTCCGAAAAGCTTCGTTTCCAACAAAGGGCTTTTAGTAAATTAGGGCATCAATACAGCTGGCCATCGGTGCGATCCTAGCAGGCCATTAATCAAATCGAACAAAGATTGGAAATGTTCAAACCGACAAATCCGTTTCCGCAAAGAAACCCCCTATAAAACCTTTGTAACTAAAGGCCAGTTATGAGGCAGGCTTTGATCCGTTCTAATTATCCCGCAAAAACACAACGTAACGTGAAACTCTTCTCGATTAATCACGTGGAGCACCCGGGGGACTTCTTTCCGTTATCACTTTGACGGGGAAAGCATATGTTTTTTGGACTTTGGAGGAAAACAATCTCGATTTATTGCTACAATGAGGCAAATTGTGCGATTTGTGCACTAAACCGTCTCATTTATAGCACATTGTATAGTTTACGATGCACTAGCCTTGCATCAGTTCATAACGGCCGTGATCGATAAAGAGATAATGAGGTTAGCGGTGTTACTTTGTCTAGCGAAATGCCAATGCGATCGCTCCATCAACAAAGTTAATTTTACACATCTCTCCGAAACGATGAGTAGAACAGATGCATTCACCCCCACCCGCCGGTTTATCCCCTCCAAGCGGCCAAGTGGGGGGGACAAGTGCCACATCTACTACCACGCATCTCCAAAAATCAACCCATCTTTTATTCATCAGCTGTCCGACCCATATCACTCCATCCGTTCGAAATTATTTAAAAGAATCCAAGCAAATTTAAACATTTCTTATGACGGTACTAAAGTTTTAATAGCTTAGAACCGTGCACTTCGTTTTTTCCCTCTTTCACGCTGCAGTGCACTACAACACTTCAGCGACGAGACCGCATGTAAATTCGCTCCGTTTCCATCGATTCCATCCAGTCCGGAACTGATCCTTCGCCCATTTCCCGAAAAAACAACCAAAACCGGGAATAGTTTCCGTTCACGTGACTCATTTTAAATGTCACATTATTTATTGTTAGCGGTATCGACGCGCAAATCCTGCTCTAAAAATAAACCACTTCTTAATTTATTCCGGGCACGTCGGCGAATTTTCACGAAAAGCGCTATTTCGGCAAGAGATTTATTCGTCGGTGGTGTATGTGCGACGCCCACGACTCGGACGACAGACGTCTGGTAAACACGCCGCATTTTCGGTGCTAAATAATTGGTAAAATGAGGAAATATTGCGGCCACAATGGGGCACAGAGGCCGCAGTCAATGCACTCGGAGGCATCGATTCGACCCGACCGACATTTCGCCTGCATGATGCAAAATCTTGCAAGCACGCACCAACCGACGCCGGCTTCCGGCATCGGGATGCTAATTAGGCCGCCATCTGTCACGGCCTGATGCCTGGCTTGTCTTATCAGACACGAAATGATTCAATCCTGATTGACTATAACTCCATTAAAGGGGAGAACATGACCATTAGTGCACCATGTGCAATAAGCAAATTGCCAAACGCTGAAAGCACTTCAACTGCACCAGGCTCTTGTCAATAGTACCACAGTCACACAAATTGAAAACGACGGCCACAACCATTGCGGCTGTCATAAATCATCAGAAATCGTAAACTAGTTTTGAGAGAAGTTTGATATTTCGTTTATCATCCTTTGAAATGACTAAGGATTTAAAAAAAAACAATTTTGGAATTCATCGCGACGTTTAGACTCTTTCTTTAAATTAGATTAAAATTGATGTAAAGTATTTTGCCGGTTCCACTAGGTATCGTTAATTTTTGAATTACTAGATACTTAGTTAATTTACGAGAGTCAGTAAAAAAATTTCTAAAATCCACAAAAATAAGTCGAAATTGGGGGTATTTTATCGCTTTACTTAATTTTTGTGCAAAGTTGAGCCAAAAATAAACCAAAAAACATAAAAAAATATTGTTTTGGAGAAAAAGCACAGTTTAGCGCTACATAATTCTTATTTTTTTAGTGTTTTAGTACTTTTATTTTGCAAGATTTGCAAAAATGTCGATAATTGTATTATTTTTGTTATTTACGAAAGTTTAAACACATTTTTTGAGGTCAAAACAAAACTTTTTTGATGAATTTTACTAAGACTGGCCGGAAAATCACAAAATTTTATACAACTTGTTGTAATTTTATTAGTTGGAATAGTTCAATTAATTCGTTTCAAGCGATTTAACTCGTTCCTTCTTCAAAAACAAGCCGAAAAACTTTTGATGGAAAATTGTACAATTTTTTTTACATGTTTCAACCAAGTAAACACGTGTATGAAACTCTATTGTCGGCTTTTAGTGAGAAATAGAAAGTGAAAAATCACTAATTTTATTCCAACAGAAAATTCTTTTTTTCTTTCCGAAAGTTTTGTTACGTTTTACAAAAAAAAAACAAAAAAAATGCGTTTTTCACATTTTTAAATACGGTTATGAGATAAAAAGTATTTTTTTAATTCCACTAAAAGTAGCTAAAAATCAGATTATTTCAACCAGATTTTTACTAGAGATTTATTTATTATAGCTTTTTACAACAATAAATATTCTGGTCAAATGTAATTTTAGCTATATCTGCTTTTCTTGGGCATTTAAGAACGTGTTAGAACTAAAATTTCACGAAAATTCAGTAATTAAATCGAAAGTTATTCTATTTAGCAGGAACATAATAGATCGAAATTTATGTTTGTTTCTCTTGATTAAGCTCGTTTTTGTTGTTTTCTTCTTTTTCTGAGATAAAATTTGTAAATTTAGTAAATTTGGTTTAACAAAATCTCGCTAGAACTGGCTGAAAAATTACCAAATTTGTTAGAAATTGCTATTAATTAAATCTTATTCCAGTCAAGTTACTTCGTTTTTGGAGTTAAAACTCATTTATTTTGTAAGCTCTTGTAAAAACACGCAACAAATAAAACAAAAATTAAATGCCATTGATGTTATAATTTGCCTGTTTCACTTGATTTCGTTTGTTTTTAAACGAAATTTCATCAGAAATATTCAAAAATAAACTGAAAAATGACAATACTTGTTCGAAAAAAGAGTTATTCCTTATTTTTTAGCCTCGTATTCCATTTTTAAGTTTCTAACTCAAAAACTCAAACTGAAAACTTCCTAAATTGGGTAATTTTTGCGTTTTATTCGCACGTTTTTAATACAGGAACGCAAATATTGACGATAAATGTAATTTTGTAATTCGAAATATTATTCTGAACAAAATAAAAATAGAATTCGTGTTTTGCTGATGATTTATGACAGGGCCCGGTAGTGGATGTGAACGTAACATCCAGCAAAGCCAAAAAAGTGAGAACTATGTGTTTCACCCTTCCATCAAATTCGCTCGTCTTTCACCGGTTTATATTACGAATTTCTCGTTAAACCAGGAGTGTAATTCTATTCCTGAAATTTTCCTATTGTATCGCAATTAATTTACAGAATCGCTTCCGATGATTTTATTGTTTGAACATTGCACTCGTCCCACTCGAACTCAAACAAACCCACCGCAAAATTTCCAATTCAACACCAGCGATTGGCGAGTAAAAATACAAAATCTCTTGCATAGGCATCGTTTATTTGCATTTAATTCGTTCTCCTGGCGTTACGATGCTTACACGACCGTAAAATTGAATGAAAATGTTTAAGAGAATTTCTTGATTATTGGCGGTTGTTTTTTCTAGTAGTTCAAATTACAAATTTAATTGCTGCACGAGTAACCACTTTTGCACCATTTTCAAGTATTTATCAGTCAAATCGATAACCGGCGAATGATTTTACATAAAACATATTTCATAATTCCGGGGTTTCCGGGAAATTGAGAGTATTCAGCTGAGCTGAAACGTTTCAATCTCCCTCCGACAAATTTCCAAGAAATTTCAGCAATTTAATTATTATTTTAGTGTGCGAGTTTCTTAACTATTTAGCAACATCTACGAGCTAATTAATTTCAGTTTTACCATGCAACATTACAAAAAAACTGTAACAATATGCTTACACGTGCATAACACGGTCTCATTTAATTCAAATTCTCTCTCGAGTCGTATTGATTTTTTGTCTCCGAAAAGAGTGCCCGAATAATTAACCGGATGCCCTTTTATTTTCGAGCATAATAACAAAAACAAAAGAACTCCGAAACTCCCAAAGTCGGTCTTGGCCGAAAAACAAAAACAAAGAATAATCTGATTTGATGATTAATCACTTTCCTGGTTACACCGTCGATGGGTTTACAAAACAAAACTTCATTATGAACATGATACCAGAATTTTGCATATTTATGAATAATCCTCTGTTGATTTTGTGGAAGATCGGTGGCGGCTTCGGCCTCATCATCAAGATGCAAATTCGCATCAACAAAAATTCCTTCTTGTCTGACAAATTACACCGATTCCTCCAAAACAATCCATCGTCCCGTCACACACACCCCAGCAACATGAATGAATTTTTCCACGGCGTTTGGCACGGTTTCAAGCCCTGCTCGGGAACGGAATCAGTGCCTCTTAGCCTCGATTTGTATGGTTAAAAATTCAATGGTTTTTGCGCCAATGCGGTCGGTAATTATCGTTGCAGAATTTCGGTACCATCCTCCGTCGTGTCACTCTCTGCTAAAACGGTCCGAACACACGCGAACCTCTTGATTTATTCACGACGCCGACGAATACATTAGGAGGTGACTTGGAGGAGTGGCAGGATTTGAATTAAATAACGAAATTAAACGCGTGATAAGGAAAGGATCAGATTTTTTTTTGGATGGCTGGATGCATATTTCATGAGCCGGGGCCACGATCGAACGTCATACGCTACTTCATCCATCATACCGATTTCTATTATTATTAATTTCGAGTCAGAAAGTTTTAATGTGGGTTTTTTACGAACTTGAAGTTGAATGGTATCGCAGATAATGGAAAAATTAGATCCCATTACTTGTAACAAGCGCCGGACAACATATTTTTTCATAAATCTTAATAAAAAATTAAGTTTGTAATTGGTTTCTCCTGCTCTTGCGTGCTAATTCAGATCTGGCGTTTCCGACAACTTTGGATGATTTGTGTCGTAAAGGCATGTGTTGGACCTGGTATTATCCTATTTGATAGTTTTGATTAGTTTAAGCTACAAAGACCCCTTTATGGTCGCATTTTCTAGCATCATGATTCCAATAGAAAAAATATTAATTAAATCAATTATTTAACAATACAACACCAAGAAATAAAATAAATACAGCGTGTACAAACGGAACAGCAAAAAACGCGCCACAAATATCTATACTTGTTCTTATTTCTAAACTTTGTAAGCACATACAGTGCGACTGAACTAAAATTTTAATGACAGTAATAGTGGTTTAACGTAGTTTTCCATTTTTTGCCACAAACGCGTCCTCTAAGATAAAATAACCTTTTCACTACATAGAAGGGAAAAAGTTGAATACAAAGTCATTTTTGTCGTTCCTGTTGGGCCGAAAAGAGTCATTCCGGTGGAAAAAGTTATTACAGGATCGACATCCCCATCCCGTTCCACAATAACAGGAAAAGACAACCGAAAAATAGCCAATTGGAGATTCATCATCTCCTGTAGGACAAAATTCGCTACAAGCCGCCAAAAACTGTCATTAAACCCATGATGAATGTCTGCCGATGTATCGGTGTAACGCATTTCGCGTTGAAAAAAAAACCGTTGAAATATTACAGTAGGGATCAAGGATAGTCGTTTCACAATCAGATGATGCTGTATAAAGGGATATTGATTTCGAATTTAGCCGAGTGTATGACGATGATATCGCACATGAATTTGGGTTAAATGTCTTCGGTTCTTTTCCCTGAGCCAATCTGCGCGATTCTAAGTGCCGACGAGTGTCTCATTAAACCGAATACGAACAAACGGTGTTATTACCGCCGAGAGGCGCTGATATTAACCAGATGGAAATAATTCCAGGCTTTGGAACAGTTTCAAATAATTCGACAATTTATCGAATCGTCTGCGACATGCTCCTGTTGATCCGAAAAAAATTATCGCTCGTGCAAGTATCCCGGTAAATTAAATCCGTAAGAAAATGAGACCGGGGTGGCGACCTACAATTAACCCGACCACTTATCGCCCTCTCGCCGAAGTAATTTTCATTAAAACCGTGGCTTAACAAAGGCACTCGGGAAAATCAACGACACAAAAAATACATGCCTCAATGTTTATTAAGTGTACAAAAATCTAAAAAAATGATGGATGGACTTCACATAGTGCACTGTTATAATTTCTCAACCCCAGAGGGTTCCATGGGCTCCGACAAGTCCATGATGGCCAACACCGACAGCTACGGCGGGGGTGGCGATAACCGCAGCAGGGGCGGCAATAACTCCATGCCCGATAATGCCACTGGGGTAAGCCGAAGCTACGGCGAAGATGGCCACGAGAGCGATAAGGAAGTATTTGAACATCTTGAACTGTTTCTTTTTCTCTGATTGTTGGTTGAGAAAGAGCGCTTTTTATATCAATTGTAGGTCAAAAAAAAAGAAAAATGTTTAAATGATGCAATTGCATTGAGGAATTGCTGCAGTTCTATTATGCTATTGTAAAATAAAAGCAGGAAAATATGTGCGAGCGATTTTTCTGTAAAGGGAAAACTGGTTAGCCTACAGCAGGAAATGACAGCAAGGCTGGTTACAATTTTTTCCCTGTTTGAATTAAATTTATTGAATGTTCTAATAGGATTTTTCAAAATTTCCTGAAAAATTCCGTGAGTGATTATTATCTCCATGTATGAATCAAGCATTCAAATTGGCCGCATTTCTGCTCATTAACTTTGCAATGCAATGATTAATTGAACTAGCCTTGTACCATTTTTTGGGAAAAATTAATGAAAATTTCGGTTGTTCTAGAAGCTCTTGATATTTTGTTAATAAATCAGCGGATAAACAGTGTCCTTTCCTAGTAGTAAAATCGTTCCGAAATAAAGAACTCCCGGAATGCACACAACAAATTCGATGAAATACAAAACGTGTCTGGAAATATCATGACCGGTTCGTGATGCACCTTTTGCACCGTCCCCTTGACAGTTTCTATTAGCGTAGATATGAAGCCAAAATTCAGTTTTACAATTCCATTTGAAATTGCTTTTCCTGAAACCCGTCCAAAACGTAATAGTGTTGAAAATGACTTTCTAAATTTAGCTAATCCCAACTTTTGCATATCTACTCATAATCCTCACTTTTCCAACAATTAAACACTTACTTTAAACCGCAATTAACAGTTAATCGACGCATTTCCCCGACTTTCATTAAACAAAAACAACCGAAATTGTTATCTAGAGCACGACACGTTAATAGTTTACAATTAAATACGATCTTGTACCAGATTTCTCAATTAATCAACCCTAAAATAAAAATCCAATCGGCAACCTTATGGTGATTTGTAACACTGAAATCACTCCTTAATTAATCCGATTACCATAGACCCTTGACGAAATAAATTTTTTGCATAAACCCCCTTAATTATCGCCATATAAATACCCTCGAGACACCCAGACTCGACATCAAAACGTTGTCAAACGTCTTGTACCAACAAAATGAAATTAACTCTATTCGCTCTCGTTGTCATCCTCGCCCTGGTGGCGGTCCACGCCAGCCCCCATCACGAGGAACGTCGGCACGAAGAACGGCGGCGAGAAGAAGAAAAACACCATCACCACAGGGAAGGCGGCGAAGAAGGAGGCCGCGGACGTGAAGAAGAACACCATCATCACCGTGAAGAAGAAAGAAAACACCACCGTGAAGAAGAAGAAAGAAAACATCACCACCGTGAAGAAGAAGAAAGAAAACATCGTGAAGAAGAGGAACGCCATCATCACCGTGAAGAAGAACGAAAACATCATCACCGTGAAGAGGAGGAACGCCACCATCACCGGGAACGCGAAGAAGAACGCCATCATCATCATGAGGGTGAGGAAGGAGGCCGCGGAGGTGGCGAAGAAGAAGGACGCGGAGGCGAGGAACATTGGGGCCGCGGTGGCGAAGAAGAGGGCGGCCGAGGAGGCGGCGAGGAAGAAGAATGGGGACACGGATGGGGACGCAGGGAGTGGTAAATCGCCACAAGAAGGATTTTTCAAGCACGTTTTGTAAAGCACCCCTTGTTATCATGAAGTTTTAATAAAAATTAATTTTGCAGTTAATAGTGGTTTTTTTTGTACCTACTCGTAGGTACACTGTGACAAATAACTAACGCGAATAATTGCGTGACGTAAATCACATTTTTGAATTAATCTGCTGTCTAAATATTGTTACCAACATAACAATATATTGTATACACGCCTCGAGCAGCTGATGCACGTGTTTGTGATGTTGTCATTTATACAACGCCAACACAGTTTTGGGGTTAATTATTAGGTTGGTAACGAGTTATGTTAATGGAGGAAACGAAATTTCGACAAGGTCTTGGCATGTCACGCTTTATCGAAAATCGATCCCGTTTAAGCGATAATTCTCCATTTACGTGAAAGATAAATCCTTGATATTGTCAAAAGTGTTGTATGAAATTAATCGAAAAGGGCAGATATTGTGATTGAATTTTGTGAAATTTCATGACTTGAATTAACAAAACTTCCATTATTGGGGATTCAAAAGCTTAAACTAAATCTGAGCCTTTGATACGAATTTATAGGAACCGTTAAATCTGAATTTCCGCAGATTTTTTCAATTCGCATTCTTGTCTCACTTTTACAAAATTTACTTTTCCTCATTACACATTGTATTTACGTTCTTGCACGTGACCTGGTTATCGAAGAATCATGAATATGTATTTTCATTCGGTTATTAATGACCTCATTAACACAAATTAATTGTTTCAGAAAATCAGCTCGTATTTTGGACCAAGATGTTTCAGCTTTAATCCAAAGGTGAGCATCAGTTTTTCATTGTTTCCTTGCAATAATTAATTCTAAAGGCGTGTAATGCACCATAAAAGTGCAACCTAAACAAAGTCCGCGCACCCATGATTGCGTAATGCGAAAAAAAGCGTATGAATGTCACCTGTCCGCTATTCCTATAACACAAAGAAATATGCAAATTCTTCCGGTTAATGAAAGTAATCGCTGATAACTCTAGTATAAATAAGAGCATTCATCTCTCCGTTATCAAACGTTACCAACAGCCTCTTAAAACCGTGCAAGATGAAATATTTAGTCTTCGCTTTTGTGCTTATTGCCGCCATGGCGGCCGTTCACGCTAGCGTGATCGCTGGTCCTGCTGTCGTCGGACACGCTGCCGTTGTCGCTCCCGCATGGGGCCATGGAGGTTGGGGACATGGTGGATGGGGCAATGGTGCATGGGGCCATGGTGGATGGGCTGGCGGATGGGGGCATAAGGTTTGGTAGGCCCTACTGGGAAATAATCATCATCCATCGAATTCTTGAAGGACATCCAAAATTAAATATCATAACATATTTTTACTGTGTATGTATTTATATTTTGCACTGTAATTTCAAGAAACAAAATATAGTTAGTCTTGCAGCAGAATCCCGACTTTTATTTTATTTTACTACATGTAATCTGAAATGGCGTGAAACGAACTGAACCCATTGACAGTTTGCCGAATTTATTATTAAATTCCTGCAATCTTTTGAAATCAACGTTATTCAGAGTTCGGTTAAATGGAACCTCGACGTTCGGCGAAATCGTTTGCAATTTTTCAATTAAAATAGCTCCCGATTTGTATAACTGCGCTTGTCATATTTCGATCTACAGATGTCCTTTTCGTAGACCGAGACGGGAAAATAGAACTTTATCGAATTAGGTACAAGAAAAGGGAAGAGACATTGAATTAAAGAACGTGACAGTAAGTTTCCTAATCGAATAATAAACCCATGTATGGCTCTCAGAGTTTAAGTGAGGTTTTAATAAAGTGTCCTTAATTTGATCTTAAAAGAACACTTGTTGCTTGAAAAACATGTACACAACCATTTGAGTAATAAACTTTAATGCGAGGACAAAAATTTCGACTGGCTGAAGCCCAAGATTTTTTTCAAAATTAATTTTACGCTTTGTTTCTTAATGACCACGAGTCCTGAAAGTGAGTCTCTAGAGACAGTACCCGAGTCTCACGTACACACCACATGCATATTTAAATCAATGTTTACACCGGATTTATGTTTACGTTAATTTAACTACGACCTGAAAGCAAGATGGTGGCTTTTCCTCCGGGCGGGAAGAACCCTTCAAAAATAATTAAGCGAAATAAATGTTGCGATTATCGGAGAAATATGAACTACTTGGCTTAAAGCCCAAGAATTAGTTACACTTCGTGTCGCCCCAAATATAAATTAATTCGGAAAAAACTGAACTCGAAAAGAGAAAATAAATTTTACGTCTCGACTTATGTTGTAAAATATGTCCTACCTTTGGACTTTACGAGGCGCAATATCGATAAATTTAATTTTTTTTTAGCTACGTACTTTTCATTATCTTTGATATCTCGCCATAAATTCAAAATTTCTTCCAATTTAAAACTTTTCCACTTAACAATTTTTATTTTATGGGCATTACGCGACCCTTCCACATCCATCACACTATCTCACGCCGCAAATTTCATTCGGAACATGTCCTGAAAACTCCCTGAAAAACCCTTTTCCTTCGCTTCGTATCTGCCATTGTCTCAACATTTAACATTATCGTCTCACAATGGACGTACTTTATCTACGTGCAAACAATAAAAACTTTTGTAAGTTAACTTTACGACTTCACTCCTCGCTTAGTTTATTCAAAAGTTGCCGATTTTAATTTCACCGAGTGGATAATTTTCCACAACTGTCGAAGACAAAGTCTGTGACGGATCTCCCGCCCACGCCATACAAGAAAAACGACGATAAAGGCAGAAAATAACAAGTTTTTGTCGTTAAAAACAGGCTTTTAGTCTGGCTCTTAACAAATTACGATAAAAAGCTTCCTGACAGATAAAAACTTTCATTGTCAATACGAAAAATAACACACATGCAAATTTTAACAACCCTCAGCCGCTGTACTTTTAAGACCCGGAACAGCCGGCTTTCGGTCAGCATTTTCGCTCCGGTCATAAAACGCATTCCTCAAAATTAATTTCCCTCCTAATAGAACCGCTTACTTGTAAAAAAGCCGCTCCGACTGTTTTCCTTCCAATTTAACAAACTGCGCTCAAACAACCACTAAGAAACGCTCTCATTTGTAGCCCCGACAAAAAAACGACAATTAACCTTTATTCAATTATTATTTCGCTTCGGCTGCTTGAGAAATTTATTCAAAAGCCTAATTGAGCCGGAACCGTCTCGGCACATAAGCGGATTATTGTCTCCAGAAATTGTTTCATTAAAGTGGAAATTCGCACAGCAAAATAAACTACCTATCGGGAAAGATCAAACGCAAGTTTTAGAATAACTACACATCTTTGATATAAATACTCCGGAGGAATAATCCGGCCGCAGCTTCTGTGGTAACCATATTTAATATCATGTCTTAAAAATTAATAAGAAACATTGACGAAGAATGCATAAAAGTTGTGATAGACTTATGTGTATAAAAGAAGCATAAAAAATAAATTATACGAGTCAAAAAAGAAAATAAATCGTGGTAGCGAAAAGGACGTAAACCGTAGCTTTTAGCACTGCTTCAGAAGAGTTCGTCCCACTTCCTCGATAAATCCCATAAATCTCTTCTCCCTTATTTGTATCAAAAATAACCAATAACCATTATTCAACAACCTCATTATATAAAAACCATTAAATCAAATAATCGGGACTTGCACGCATCTCAAATTTCAATCAGTTTATTTGAGCTATAAATCGATTGGAAAATCATAAACTTTGTTTTATTTACATCGGTGTCAATAAATTTAAAACCATTTTACTTCAATTAAAACGTGACTGTTTCATTCAACTCAAGAAAAATAAGCAATGTCACTTAAGTACAATCTATTTTCCAACCGGAAACGGTCCCAGTTGTCGGACAATTGTGTATCGATTCGACAAAATGGGTTAAATATCGAATCATTTTGATTACCGGAACAAGTAGGCGTTCTGAATTATAATCGATTTCTTAATTACAGTAATCGGTGTGCCGTAAATAAAACAATAAATCGTGAGAATTGCTAGAATATTTTATTAAATTCTATAAATACCCAATTTTCTATTAAATCATGAGCGCCGCAACGACTACTCGAATCGAATCGTTCTTTCAGATATCATTCAAGTTTCACAAGTCTTTGGGATATTTTTCAACAATCGATAAAGCTTCAAAGCTTCTGATGCAACTATCGCAACAAATTGCAAGCTCTTTGAAACCGAGATTGAAACTCATTGAGAAAACACATGCATAATGTGCAAGGACAGTGATAGAAAAAATATTTCTTATCGATTAAATTACAACAAAAACCACTTGTCTCAAAGCTATTTAGAAACGGTTATCGGATAGTTTTAATTAAATTGTTACGTGCAATCAGATTATAAACACAGAAATGTATCCTTGAGGCTGTTTATAGAAATATTTTCCAGGCAAAAATAGAAACTACATACTTTCTTGTTGGTTTTTATTTTTTCATATTATAATTATCAGAGGTGCATTAATTGTTATGTAATTTCCCGGTCGTCCTACAAAGACCATCATAAACCTTCTCTCATAATTAATACATAACGTGTGTCCGAAAATAGACACATGGGCATATTTCGACCGCGCAATCCATTATGATTTTGAGCTTAATTACAAGTATTAATAATCAAATAACGCGAATCTGTTTCGACAGTAATTTACCAAATGAATTAAATTTCTTGCACAGTTGTGTTTGCGTTACATATGTGAAGGCCACCGTACTGAGAAATAAAGTTTCGCATCGTTAAACAGACCCTACGTTACGAAAAATATTATTATAGCAATAAGCCACTTCGTATATAATCCCTCTGGCAAACTTTCTGCCGTTTGTGCTCCCACACAGAACCCATCATTCGGATCGTTATCACCGAAAAACCACCCCACCTCAAGTCTTCAACCCCAACGCAAATCTCTTCATCAGAAACTCATAAATCCCGCTCTCCAATAAACAATATGCCCAAATATCGCTTTTCCGTTGCTCATAATACATCACGTATAATGGCTGAGTTAGCTCTTTAATGCCAACTTTTCGAGTGCTTATCCAGTATTTTATACGTCACCTGTGTGCTTACCGACAGACTTTTAATTAAAAAACTTTCCCTCGTTGTTCCTAGACGAGAAGAAGCAACTCTTCGGCAATTGTCTCGAGAGAAAAGTCGAAATTTATAGACTCCGATTTTTCCAGCGACCCAATTAAAACCTCCCGACTGTCATACGGTCCCAAAACGAGCTTTATCGCCGTTTTAATAAACTATGCAAGCTTCGAGCTTATCGATTCACGAAGTCTTACAACTGAGAGATAAGCCTTCCGAGCTACACTCGTTCGACTCAAAAATCAAACAAATTCGCTGGTAATAGAGGCGAACTTGTGCGCTTCGTGACTTTACAAATCCAGTTTGGCATCGATAATCCGAGATTTTGACTATTTATACAGCAATATAAATTCGTTTAATTTATAATATTCGACTGGAAAATCGTCCATATCTCTCGAATTTCGTTTCTTATATCGCTTGGACATCAACAAGCCACACCCCGATCCGTGTTTCGGGCGAAATAAATTGGATTCGCACCCATTTCGTGGCTATACGAAGAATCCCTTTCGGCTCGTTAGGACCGAATTTTATAGATCGGCAAACAAATGTTCAGATAATCTCTCTTTTGCCATAACTTCGCGGCCAATTCGTCGATTCTGTTCCTTTTACGAGCCGACGTAGTTATCAAAGTGTAAAAAATATTTTGGCCCTAAAATCCGCCCAGTGAGACGCGTAAGCGAAACCGCCACAACATCTGGTCCAGAATTCACGGAGATTGTTGAAAGCTCCTTACACGCGAACGTCTCTTTTAAGGTCACACCGAATTACCCAAACCATACGAAATTTTCCTCTTTACTTGGTTACAACTTATGCAAATGTCTAGACGATTTCCTTACCGACTGTGAAAAATGGAAATGGGACTGTCCTCGCAACAAATCGAGAGATCCCCGCTTTTAAAAGTAGAGAAATGTAAATGTTGTGCCGTTTGCTACCACCGACACTGCATTACAGAGAATTAGTAGATTAATTAAGGGCGTCAAAGGTTACAAAGGATCTCTCACTATTAATGTGTAATGGTGCGAAAATGAGACCCGATAAAAGCTCCAGTCTTGTTAATTGGATGCTAAGCTCGAAACGCAGCAGAAATTCAATTCCGACATCGCGACAAAAACTGTGCAAGCAACAATACGAATGGTGGTCCCCTAAAGTTAAATATTAACAACTCGAGTAATGCCAGCAAAGTCAACGACATCACGGCTTAGAAAACCCCAACCTATAAATAATAAAAGCGGTAATGAACCGACAAAGTTGCACCGCGTGCCAAATTCCACAAGACGCCTCTTGGAATACATTTCCCCCGAAAAACAATAAATTAGCGACTTGGCCGTTTCTTAAATTCATAACACCCAATCCTATTATGTAAATACCGGGAGCCTTTTAAGAAACGGAAATTAGCCGTTATTATCCCGTATTTCACACACACGGAATGTGCGGGAAAAAAGGAACGAATCCCTTAAATTAAAAATTCCTCCGACTGTAAAGGTGACGTCGCAAGAGCACTTCAATTTTTTCCCTTCTTGAGTCCCTCATCTTAAACATCCGTCGAAA
This sequence comes from Tribolium castaneum, assembly GCF_031307605.1. Lineage (NCBI taxonomy): Eukaryota > Metazoa > Arthropoda > Insecta > Coleoptera > Tenebrionidae > Tribolium > Tribolium castaneum. The sequence goes on along the minus strand of NC_087398.1, from coordinate 4,924,224 downwards.
ATCCCCGACACCTGTAAACATGACGCTTGCTTAGTTAATGAGAGACGCGTTCATCTGTTCTTCACATCGCGGTTTTTTTGCTCCTTCGTCCGCTTGAAGGAATTTCAACCACCACAAAACATCGTTTTGTCCCGTCTTTCATGGACAATATTTGTCGTAATTAGCGAGATGAGGGTGCGCCGGTCATCTCCCGACTTGTTGAATGCTGACCGAGGGTCGGTCGTTTCAAATTCCTCCTTTTCTTTGTTTCATCATATTCGAGTATATCTAACCACTGCGGGAGGTCTGTTACGACTTATACACATAAAGCTCTCACGCAACTCGCACCCGGGTGGTTAATTTTTGCAGTCTCTAATGTAATCAGTCGCCAATTTCAAGTTGTAATTGGACTAAGAACCTCCGAGACATATTTTAGAATCGATTGATCAAAGTTGAAATTTAGTTGAATTAAATTCGGGCGATTCGTGTTCCGACTACGAACGCCGACATATTTCATTCAAATAATATAAGCTAATTGAACGGAGAAAATTGGGAAACTGTGAGGTTCGCAGACTTTAAATATTAATACAAATCTTAATTACATCACGGAGGGAGACGTTGCGAGAATAATCGTTGTAAAATTTTGGCACTCTGTTTAATTAAGTTTTTAACGATTCTTGATTTGAATTTTATCGTTTTTGCAGAAGCTACATTTCAAAAACTGTCCACCGATTGGAGAAAACCGTAACGTAATCCCAATGAAACAACTTAACCACTAGAAAAAGGAAGGTAATTACACACAGTGCACTAGCAACAATTGATAGTAATTGGATTGCGCGTCGCGACGCCACCATCGATATAGAATAAACGTAAAATTAATTAAAGCACTAACTGTAATGGGGCACATAAGAAGCTATTTACAGCCACAATCACGGTTCGGATTGAATGAGTAAGGCGTGACTGTCAACACCCAGCAATTAAGCCTTCACTCTAATTAATGCAAATTATCCGAAAATTGCTCGACAACTAACCAATACAATCACAACGCGCGAAAAACAATCCCAGATTTACCGTCTTCGTCCGACACCAACAACCCCTCATCAATCATCCCTCTCCAGCCCTTAATCATGCCGATGATCCGTCGAAAAACCGAAACGTAATTATTTGTTGAAGGATGATAGATCTGAATGGATTCATTATTAAATTATCGATCGGGGTCACGTCCGTACTCTCGACATTAATTTGCAATTTGAACTGTCTCGAGTTAATAACGGAAGACTCATTTTTTATTCGCACGCGGGATGAAGTTGCAAAATACAATTTTCCGGACGGAAAAACACATGCACCGAGCAATTTCACTCCAATTTTATCGCCGAATCCCAAAATTCGATAATGGATTTTATTGCGAGGACGCGCAGGAATTTGACTTGATCACTACTGAACATTTCATTTAAATAAAACCCCAACAAAACGAAAAAAACGGATTTTTTGTCAATTTTGTTCCCGTCGGCTGATCCAATATTAAAAATCCACTTCGATTACAATCAAGCAATGTAAACAACTACCCGAAATCCACATAATAGAGCCGAATTTCAATCCACGGATTTAGAGAGTTCTTTAAAATGACAAAGCGGAAATAACAAATGACCGGATCGCATGGAGCGAGACGCTCTTGTTATTTCTCGGCGTCGGACGCATCGCAGCGGTGAGATGTAACGCGATATCAATTCCGAAGAACAAATAACGCTGAAACTGAGTGCCTGTAAACGGATCCTGTACTGAGATTTACTTTAATGACGCAAAATCACGGAATACACACGTCAAGGTTTGTGTGACGCAAACTTCCGTGCTTTTGACTGTGGGCCCCGTTGAAAAAACCAATCAAATTTATCGCCCCTCTCTGGAGAATAAGAGTCTCTAAATTAAGAAAATGGTTATCTTCCATGTAATAAATTTTTAAACTTCGACGATAAGTGTGTAAAATAAAATCAGAAAATGGAACCAAATCACGTAATTTTTTATGCCATCGTCAAGAACACAGTAATAGAGTAGAAGTCGCGTTGGATCACGGCCAAGACGTTTCCGCAAAGGTGCCTTCCATTATTAAACGTACTGACCCTCACAACTTATAAAAAATATAATCAAATTTCCATCGAGTGCTTCACGATAAATGTTAAAAGAGCAAACTATCCAGACGTGCGAATCGAATCGATAAATCCGTCATTGTCTCGTCTTGCCTGAAAAAACTTCCCTCTCCTGAAACTTCCTCTTTTCTCCTTTTCAAAGCTTTAAAAACCGATTCAACTTTTCAACAATGTAATATCGTCTTCATATCTAAAAATACAAACAATGTTGTATTAAAACGGACATAATATATGCACTAAAACGGCAAGTCACGCGAAACAGAACCAGACCGGAAGAACATGCTCGGAATTTTAAACGTTTTACGTCACGTGACCGAACAAAAGGCACATGTGAGTGTACACAGAATCGAAACACTTCCTTCAGTTAATTACACCGCCGGTTTTATTGATTAGGCGTCTATTGTCAGTATTGTCACAAGGTCCTCACATTGATAATATCGTGTCTTCCACAAACGTCAATTCCATTAAACACGGAAAAGATTTCACGCTTTGTGTAACTCGATAGGCCACAGTTTCAGATCTTCCAGTTACACGTGTCCTGGTCAGTACCACCAGCACAAACCGCATTTTTAAGGCGAGTCTGGACACATGCAGATCTGCCAGACGGTCACGCTATCCATAAAAAGGCTTTCATTTAATTAAGTTGGTAATAAAGCAAGGAAAAGGGTATTCGCCCCATAAAACTTATCCCGAAGCGCATTATTAGATAGCCGACTCAGTCCCGTTAAATATTTACGGAGATTATAAAATCTGAATGTCAAATTTGATAATGTCGCCGTTATTGCAATCTATAAGAAGGTTATTTGTGCGATTATGACCGCGCCGAAGCGCCTGAAAAATAAATAAAAGCACCAAACAAAAGGACAATGTTTGGTGACCTGGATCCAGTTACAAAGAGGAAAATCACGTTTCGAAAGAAAAGGGCCAAAAATGGGTTTAACATTTTGATGAAGCGTTAAATTCTTGAAGAGAAGTTCCCTTATAAATTATTACGAGGTTGCCCTCGGTCGGAATAGTTTCAGTTAGGACTGGAAACTTTGTTATATCATCCACATAATAAGTAAATGTGACGTACGGCCATAATTCAAGCGCTAAACATAAAATACATCCCTCAAGGAAAAATCGATAGCAAAGAGCGCTCCTTCTCCCATTTTACACAAAACACTTTCGAATTAAAGAAATTTCGTTTGGATTCCTGAGGGTCGGCATAATTCCCGCCCTCGAAATCGGATTAAAGTGGCAACTTGACGTGGCCAATTGTCGGTACCACACACATTCCTGACTAATTCCAGGGGAATGAAAGTGCTAAACCACGGCCGCGAATCTCCGTTGTTATTCTTCGCGCGAACCGAGTGTCCTAATTCGATTATTCTCTCACCTAGAACGTCGCGATTACCCCTTGTTACCGACGACTACGCTATTTTCTTTACGGTTAATTCAATTACGACACTGTCGATCTAATTTAAAATCAAAGCGCTGCAAAACCTTTTGTTATGGACCAAAACGAGAAAAAGATAAGCGGGACAAATGCCGAAAAATTCCTCCCCAATAGAACAAGCGTGGGAGGTTTACGCCTAATTTGAATAACAGTAGAAAGCGGGAAATTTAAATGCTTCCGATCAATTTAATTTGCTTGAAATATGGGGCGTGTCGAGTTAATAACGGGGTGTTTAATAACTCGCATGCTTTATTAACTCTCGTTCCGCACAACCGGCGCCCTATAATGCAAAAAATACGCAATGCAAAATTAAACGCTATTTATCACTGGTTCGCCCCTTTTTCCATCAATATCATTGCTTGCGAACACTTCCGATTAAACTTGAAACAATGCAGTTTATCTTTTATCTTTTGATCATGCGATGATTTTTTTTCTAATTTTGTCTTTCGCCTTTTACACAACCTCTTCTCCACAATGCCACAACAAATGTAAAAGCTGGCAAACAGCCATCGCACACCGCAAATTAGAAAGTTCGCTGACATTTAAAATATTTACATTCAATTTTTAGTTTTAATCAGAGCAAACTCTGTCAAACCGAAAAAACTCACTCCCACGTTAATTTTTAATTACCAAATGGAAATACATGCTTTCATTCTGGAATTCATCAAACGAGCTTTGTTTCGTATGATTTTTTACAATAGTACAGTCGTCCAAAATTCGGAAAGGTCAGATCAGGTCGATAATTTTCACTGCGGTGAGGATTTTAAGAACGAAACAACGTTAAAACTTTCGACAAACTTCGACAAAGGTGGAGCTCAAGACATCCAAGTTTTACCCCAGGGACGGGAAAATGATAGCAAATAGAAGAATGAAACTAAAGGTTATAGTCGCACGACTTGACGTTATGTTTAATAATTAAGTCGACGGGAAAATTTCAATTCGACACGATTTCACTTTGATTAAATAGAGTGAAAAACTCGCGAGGGTACATACCCAGTGACCTATTTTCATACAAGTTTTCGTAATTAAATACCAGCGTATTTATTGTGTTTACTGCACAATTTTCAAATAAAAATCAAATAAAACCCATCTTTACAACCATTGGAGCTGTAATTTCAGGTAATTGGAAATGTAAAACCGACAGTGTAAAGTATTGTAATTAAAGGCATACCTTAAAGTGCAATTTACATAATTCTAGAGTAATTAAACTGGAAATGACTCAACGGGGACGTTAGATGGTGTCCCAAGCTGCCCCTATCAACTATACCAACACGTTCCACTCGTGTACAAATGAGCCGAACTAACATCGATGATTCAAGTTAATCACCCAAAATTCAGAAAAATGTAAACTGGAATTAATTAAAACTCGTCTTGCCGCTCCATTTTTTATGCAAATTCCAGCAGTCCGGAAAGTTTTACGAGCTTGTATTTACATGACATGTTGTGTGTTACTGGTGGAGTTCGGGGCCATAAAAGAACTTCCTTTTGCCGACATGGAAACTTTTCCAACGTCATGTTTCTGTTTGCGTCGTTCTTTTGATCCGTCCGTATTTAATTTTATCAATTATTTTAGGCCCGGAGAGAAACACAAACTTTCCATCGATTTTCGCGACGAATTATTAAAAACAAAAAGACCGTGCAGTTTTTTCTTCATATAATCCCGTTTCGAGTTTTATGCGGTCGAGAGGCAATAACGCGGACTTTTTTTACGACTTTACTCGGCCGAAAAACCACACAAACACCACAAATGCTAATTTCGGGCGAGTCATATGCGTCTTTGCAACAAGTTCGCAAAGGCGTCCGTATTTCCAATGAATAATAAGCAGATCGGGTCAATCAATGCGGGATAACGAAGCGAGGCAAGAACAAGCCCACTGCTTTCCCGAAACAATAAACTTCGACCTACGAAATGGCAATCGCTTTTTTTCTGTCCGACTTCTATTAAAGGATCGGCAAGGATTACGGGAATATTCGGAAGGGACCCTTCAAAGTACAAACAGAGCAATCGATTTCGTCCTTTTTCATCAAGCATGTACCTGCTGCCGACCGAGCGTGACGAAATGTTAAACTTTTCCGGAGAAATCCGGTGAATAATGCAAAATTAATCGCGGTGTATGTGTTCATATTTCAATGCCTGAATCATCCATCTTAATGTCCCCGGACTTAATAATTTTTTCACGAGCCGCCTTGAGCAAAGCCGGGGAAAAAGCACGTAGCCTTGGACGTTAATTAGATTTATCCAGTAATGATAATATTAATAAATTTATCAGATAACCGTCTTCGTTCCCCGTAAATTCCCCTAATGGTCCTAATTTGCGAAGACCCTGATATTTTTCGCCACGTACTTCACCATCCCTATCACAAACAAGATAACTGAGATGGACCGACTCTTATAAATATCTCCCGACTTGAACAAAATCCCAAAACAACGTGTGATGGTCCGGCTAAACCATTGATTGATGTTTCGCTCCCCGACTTCCTTTTTTCTCTCGCTTACGATGCGGGAAAGGTTAGAACGGTACAAGTGGGCGAATATGTAGTTTCTGGCGAATAATCGATACTGACTTCTGACTCTGTCGTCATTTACATGCGCCTGGACCGGCCCCAAGTCCCCGACATGTGACCGCAGAAGGCCGGAAATCTTCTGGTCTTTAATTGCAAGAGGTGAATTGGACGGCTATTGATCCCGAAAAGCTCTTTTGCCCCTCACAAGAAAAAGGACACGAACTGAGACACGGGACAAATCGCATTTGCTTTAATGATAGTGACCGGCTTGTAAAAAATGCTAATCGAAACGAAACTTCTGTAAGCGTTTTTACCGATTCAGCGTTCTATTTACATGATGGTTGAGTATGCTGCGACAGGGGAAAATTTGCTTTGATGATAGCGATTAATAATGTATGCAGGGGTCGAATGGGTGCGTGGGGTGATATATTTTTTATTAATTGGGGCTTTCAAACGAATGAGCCGTTAATGACTAACTTGGGATCCAACTAAGCCAAGGCTGCAATAATATATTCGTTCCCAAATTGAGTCCCGAATACGTTTTTTTTCGCACTACTAAAAAAACAGCACTACTGTAAAAAAATTCTTTATTGGTTGCTTTAGGACGCGAACGTAATGAATCGAGCCACCAAATTACGTGGAAAAATCCTTTCGGTCTAATTAAATCACCTTGTCGTGATTCATATGAATCAAGGAAATAATTTGCGTGCGTGACAGAAAATCAGCTCGAGTGCAATTAATTTTGATTCAATAATTGATCAGTGGTGCTATCCATTAGCTTGTATCTGGTTGCAGGTGCATGGGGGGCAATGGGTGTCGGTGCGACTGAGGGGGGGCTTCGTAGGCGAATGCCGCTGCGACGTGTGGGTGGTGGTGTGGCAACGGGCGCCTCTGGACTTGGCGGCAGGGCCATGCGCTACTACCGCCTCTGGATCTACACTTGCAACACTGCACTTCTGGCCGGAGCCTTAGCATTTTGTGGGGCCGCTGCCAGAACCGTCCTTTTCGATTTTAGAAGGTCACTGGTGCCGTCTTTGACCTTATACCAGCCTTCATTCCTTTACGCTTATCTAGCACTCGCCACGCAAGGAGGGGCCCTCCAACTTTTGGGCTGTGTGGCGGCTTTACGTCTTTCCGAAAAACTACTCAACGCCTATTGGTTGCTTTTGCTTGTCCTGCTGTTCGGCGATGTGGTCCTGGGCGCCTTCTGGGCGTTCAAGTTCGAACGCATCTGCCAGGAGCTGAAGCCCACGCTGCGGATCAGGTCCGTACTTTTCGAAAACTAACCCAAAAAACATTTTTTTTGTTAGGTTTCAGCAGGAATACGGAAGCAGCAGCGAGCTGACGGCGATGTGGGACCGCCTCCAAGAGGAAGACTCTTGTTGTGGGGTGAGCGGTCCCAGCGAGTTCAACAGCAGTCTTCGATGGGAGATTCCTCCCAGTTGTTGTGTCGAGCCTCCTCCGGCCAACTCGACAAAGTGCTCCAAGACCCACACGTCTGGCTGTGACGAAAGACTTCTGGCTTACCTCAAAGCCACGGCCTCGATTCTTGCAATTTTGGGCTATTGTGTGCTCGCCTTCCTCAAGCTGTGCTTCCTCGGGATTTTGCGATACGAAATCCGGGAGATGATCCAGAAGATCCGGATCCTCCGGACCGAGTTGGAGTTGACCAACGCGAACGGTGCGGTTCCGGGCGCAATCCGGGCCGAGAGTGCCGAAAGCGAACGCGAATCGTTACTCGTGCGACCGGAAAGTGCCGCTTTACTGTCGTCGCCGCCGACGCAAACGAAAAATCCCAACGGAAATAATAATTACGAGATGAGGGAGTATCGCAGCCACGAGAACATTTGACTAAAGTATCGCCTGGAGGGCTTGTTCAATCGCGGTCGCTGGGGCCGCGTGAAGAAAGGCCCTCTGGCTACGCCCCTCGAGGAGATCTTCAAGCGCAAACCCAGGACGAGCAGAGTGAAGGACGACCCCTGCTGAAAACGAACTAGTGCTTTGTCTAGCTAATGCAGTAGAGGAAAATCACACGCAATAATATTCTCAAGCCACAAGTTTTTTTTTCGCTTCTTATCATTCCGATTGTACAGTGTACATAATATACAGACTTTAGACTACTCAAATAGACAGTGCAAAAACTGTGTTACAAAGACTGGTCCCTTTTTAGGAAGGAGAGACACAAGAAGGACGCTCAACTATTGCGAGTGTGTTTATATGAGCTTATTATTATTGTTATAGTGCCTCGCCTTAAGTAACTTAGCTAATAGGCCAATCAAACTAGAATTTAATTAATGAAAATTTGTCCAGTTTGATTGGCTTATAAAAGTCGAAGTGCATTCTGGTCTAATAAAAGTTCAAGTTTGCGTTTCCATTTTAAAAGGGACGATTTTTTCCCTCGCATGCCTTCGATATTATCTGATCTCGCAGTTCAGTTCATGAATGAAAAACCGGCCAGTCGTAAATAACGAGCTGTGGCGGCCGACCAAGTTGCCAATAGATCCTTGACGGATCGTCCTGAAGCCGGAGCGCAAAAACCGACAAAGTTTAAGATATTTCCAAGTCATTTTAGATAAATTCCCAATGACATCTTTTCACTTCTTTTGAAGTCGAGTCAATTAAGCAAAAAGCGTACCGGCTAATTCTAATTAATAGACCTAATAATACTTTAATTGAAATACGCAGTAATTTATGACACACTAAAAAACAAACACTTATTACAGCTTATTAGAGCGTTCTAAGTAAGGTAAAGTACAAAGCCGTTTTATATGATGCGTAGTCTTTAGTAAAACCTTGTATCATAATTAGACTAACATTAAACCAACACTAAAAGTAAAGGAAAATCGCGTTTAATAAAACTAAAATGCCTAGAGTTAGAAGAGCTATAACCGTATCTTATTAAACTTATATTCTAACTGTAATTTAAACCAACTGTAAATTTCTAGATCATAATTCAAATGAACCAATCGAACACCAAATAGTTATAAATCTAATCGCTGTTAGTGTTAAAGGGACGATTTATTATAACGAACGCGCAAATAAATCATCGCTCTTTAAATTAGATGTCATAATAAAAATATCCCTTAATCGCAATGCAACTGCGTCGGCCGTTTCACTCCAAAACCAAGAAAAATAATCTCTAGACCAATAAATAAAATTTATCGACCTTGTTTAAGCTTCCCGATTGATTGGCGCCATCTAGTGCGCGTTAGATTTAATGTATCATTGTTAAAAGAGCTATTTCATGTTAATACACATGTACAAGATAACAAATGATGTATATATCTATTTAATAAAGTGTATTGTTAGTACTCACTTTGATTTCTTCAGCGTCCACCTTAACCGAAACATCCAAATTCGAACCCCCTATCACAACCTGAAACAAAATTTCAGCTTCAGTCGCTTGGCAACGCTTTTTTTTCAGCGATAGTTTCCAATTAACTGGAACAAATGGTGGATGCGCCGGGTCACACGTTCTACTATTGTTTTATTCAGCAGGTGAGATGTGGAAAATTAAACGGCGAATTGTAAGAATCGTTTGGGAGAGCTTATATAGCCGAATGATACATTTGCAAGGCGCAAACATAAATTCGAGATGAGACCCGGAATCTGTTTCCGCTTCCGAACGTCCCATACGGCAATTAGGGACGGGTTGCGGTTTTAATTGCGTTGTAAGTGCGATCGTTGTTAATGCCTGCAAATGGATAAATTACGAGCCAAGAAAGATTCAAGAGAAGTAAAGGAGAGAAACGAAAGTACATTTTTTATTCAAACATTAATAATATTATTCTTGCAGGATTATCTCTCACGCTAATCTGCGTTTAATTATTTACATTTACACAACGCGTAATTTTTATTCTTGTACCTACCTACTTTTTGCGGACTTCTAATTCATTTTAAAATAGCCATTATCTTAGATTAAACTGCATAATTTAAAGAAAAAAACATTTCTATAATACAATAACAATGATTTATTAACAATTATTATTATTTACTTTTGTTGTTTCAAATCTTTCAAATACATCCAAACTAAATCGAAAATTACTTCAAACAGTAAATACATATTTACAATTTCCGTAATGGGAATGATATTATTTATTAAAACTGGAAAATTATGCCACTTATTGTATTCATATCAACAATTCAATAAGTCAAAAATATTTATTTAATTAACTTGAAAAAATAACAATTTAAAAAAGTACAGTAATTTATATGGAACAAATGTACTGTGCGTAAAAAATGTATGAATTGAGTATGATATTATGGCGGTAATAAAAAATTAAAGCTGATGTTTATTCTTTTTGTTTTTTTCTACATTCAATCCAATTAAAATTTCTCAAACAATTTCCTGAAAACTTTGATGTTGCTATTTATCTTGGCAGACTTCTGCTCATTTTGATGTTGGCGAAGAAATTGATTAACGCAGACGTTGTGCTTATTAAATTTTAATTTTCAATCTTTTATAGCGAAATAAATCAAAAGTAGAGCAAAAAATAGCATTTTTGTGGTTCTAGCTCTGTTCTTATGCAATAATTCACTTTAAATCCCTTGGTAATCTCCTAAGAGCGTTTTTTCCACCCCTATTAGTGTACATTTTAATCAACACGCCGTCACGTGACACATTTTTATTCCGGGTAATTCAGATTTTGGATGCATTCCAAAACCGATTCTAGTCGGACTTAATTACTCGCTTTGTAGCGCAAAAGCTCATCCTCCCGAGTCCATTTCTTCTCTAATTGATCAGCATTTTCCCGCAGGTTAATTAAAAAAATCTAAATTTCGCACACCGCCACCATTCACTTTCGTTTCTCCCTCGCCCAATTTAATATTTATCGCGATGAAAAATAATCAAAGGCGCCCCCGAAAAAACACGAACGTATTTTCCCTCTTTTGTTGCGATTCCTTTTACCCTTGACCCGTGTTACAAATATTTGCCTTGAACAAATCGCGAAACGAGCACAATCAACACGAGAAAACATTACGAATTTATATTTGGAAAGCACGACAAAAATCGGTGTTAAGAGCGAGGTTTAGATGAGGCAGGAATATTGTTATTGTTCGGAGTGAAAATTGCGGTTTGAGGAAATAAAGAAAGGAAGCTTTTAGTCAATCCGCACGCAACTTATTGCTTTAAGTAATTCGCTGTTTGCGGCCGGATCTTGAGACTCTTTCGACATGCAAAAGCTTCGGTCTGGACATTAGCCGGATCTCGGGGGTGCAATAATTTTTTATTACGGCCGTGTTTATGGAAAGTGAGGTGTAAAATAAAGAGCAAACACTAATAAAAATTGCAATCTTTTTTGACCTTACAACTCGGCCAATATTGACCGCCAAAGGTCACTTGCTGCACTCCATAAATAACGGACTTTTATCCCCAGCGAAAATAACCCCACGATTTTACACTACATTGTCTCATCCCCACTGACACAGTTTCGTTTTATTTTATTTATTCGGATCACGGATAGATATTTTGCACGGGTTATGGGGGCCTTGAGACGCTGCGAAAATTATTAAATATACTCACCGGAGTCGAGTCCTTGCTGGCGTCCTTCTTGCTCCGGAAGGACGAATCGGGCGTCCTTTTCTTCAGCTTGGAGAGTTCGACGGCGATGAGAGAGGCAGTTTTTGCATTATTTTTAATTAGGGCAATATCTGACAAAGTTAAGGCGAAATTTCAACACTCGCCACCAAATTTGACATTTTATTGACAAGGCCGGCGAGGGGCTGTCACTAAAAACAACAAGTCTGGGGATTATTACCCAGAATTTTACGACATTTTTAACACGAAAACTTGGGATTATTAAAAATTCACCAACATTTCCAATAAAACTCAAATGATAGACGCAAAGCCGACGAATGCGTCTAATTTTAACTTAAGGGTTGTGACCTCATCCCTTCCAAGAACAAAATTATAAGAATAAAAACACATTTTAACGTTTTGACAAATGTAAAATCACTTGACATCTGACATTAAGTAAATCCCAGCCAACTATATTCAGTATCGTGCAAAGGGTATTGCCAACCTAGCCCATGCAAAAAATTTCATGGAATTACGCAGGATTCTAACAATGCATTTTTAAACAACAAATTTTAAAGCAATTTGTTACCAAATATTTGGAATATTTGCCTGAAATTGATATTTTTCTTTCATAAAGAATGACAGTGACGTAGTCATAGCTATCTTAACTTAATGAAACTTGGAAAAGAATGAAAACTCACCACAAAATTAATTTAAAAAGTAACAAAACTCCAATACTGTCACGAAATGAACACCGTATTCACAATATTTGTAAAATTACGAACAATACAAATTTTAACCATAAGTGACGCCATATTAACACTAAGAAAATCACAGCCACCTACTACGGTTTACATTTAAATTTCGAAAAGCCAACTTACAGTCGCCCAAAATAAAAATGACTCGTCCATAAACAAACAAAATCACAAGAATAACAATAAAAATTCACAATAATAAAAATTATTAATAGTTCAATTAATTTAAATAAATTTGTTGCCACCCTTGGCCACTATCATTGCCAAAGGATACTGGTGTCTAGCGACTTCCCGTCGGTGATTTCCCCGATCCTCCCCAACAAAAACGGAGTTATCTCCTTTCCCTCAATCCCCCTCTTTGTGGCATCCTTTAAGGCCTCTTCTATAACATCATTTATAACATTCTCATCCAGGGCGAATTTTTCCGGGACAGGTACCGCAAAAAGCATCCCCGACTGTAAATCTAAGCCGCGATTTCGATGAATTATCTCCGCAGCATCTCGCACATCTTCCACACAATAAGGAGCAAAACAACCACTTCTCCTGCTGTAGAAAGCAGGGAAATCCTTTCCGCCCCCGAATGTCGCAACAAACACCCCTTGGGTTTCCTGAAACTCGCTATCAGACCGTTTCAAGATTGGAAATAGACAATTACGAGAAATTCCAATGTTTTGGGAATGTCGAGAATAGACTTGACTCCACTCGAAACGACAGCAACGCCGCTTCGGCCAAGTTCGATTAAATCCGCCGAGACGTCGAACGTCCTCTCGCCACCTCTGTGAACCCCCCCGATACCTACTTTTGGTTAAAAACACAACGAAATGGATGAAAATTACCCCCAGTTGCGAAAATCGGGATTCCGATTTTGCTAGCCACGAGTAAAGTCCCCGATACTGTGGTTCCCCCGTTCCGGCGAGTGCTGACAACGTAACACATATCACGCCGGGATGTTTTGATCGGTTGGCTAGTCGAGACGTCACCGAGAGCCGTAATTTCACCCTCGGTTAGTCCCACTCTGACTTGGCCGTTTATAATTGCCACAGTTGCGGGAATGCCACCCTGTAATAATAATGTAATTTTTTCCAATTTTGCAGCGAATTGCTAATTAAATCGTCTGGCGTCAAGGACGCGAGTACGCCACGTGGATGTCCCTTATTGTGAATTTATAGCAAAATAATTAATTATTTATGAGGCGAGGGGATGCGTAATAGGAAGCTAAATTGTATGCAAGGATGCTGGTGAATGAATTTAATAATTTCATGTTCGAGCGACTCTGTGTAATTAAAACTGAAACCTTTGTTTAATGCTATTAAGCTTAGTTTAATTAGTGATCGGTGGTTTAGTTCGGATTACCGATCTTTAAGCGGATCAAATTTTTTCACCAAAAAAAAAACAAAATGTAGGCGTGGCTACGCCTGTCTACCACAGTTGTCATGTAATACCAATCAAACTACGTCAATAAAAACAAATGATAAACAAAGAGGCGTGGCTAAGTGATGCTATTGTTTTCTCACGTGTACGTAAGGTAACTACCTGGTTTCTTACGACTGCTTCCACCTCTAAAGCACACTTTACGTTTTGTGGATAGGGCATCCCATGAGTGATGATTGTCGATTCTAGGGCCACCAGGGGCTTGTCTTCATTTAAAGCACACTTAACCTCGTCACTAATAATTAAATTATTAAAATTCGCGAGTCCCCGATTTAAATTGATTCGAATTAAATTATTAGAAATTAATCTTCTCGACAGGGACAACATTTTTCACGATTTTATCACAAAATGATAAGTCAAAACTAACAAAAATAAAAGCACGTTTTGTACCAAGTATTTTGGGTTGCAGATAAAAAAGCGGATACTTTGAAATAACTTTATTCAGAGACTACAAAAATAACAACTCTACATATCGCTAAAATCAAAATCGGATAAATCTTCGATATCTTTGCCTTTCTTCTTTGGTTCTTCATTCCGGGGTGTGCCGTCGAAAACCGAGCTTGTGATGCTTGTAGTGCTCCCGCCGTCTTTAGCCGGCAATTCTTTCTTCTCTTCGGTGTCCAAATTAAACAACACTTTTTTCTTCGTAAGGGAGCCGACAGAAGGGTAACTCTTCAAAACGCCCTTAGTCTGGTCCTCCTTGACCCGTTTTTCGTCCTTTATTGACTCTTCAGATTTATCAGAAGCGTCAATTTTGGACGTTACTGTCTTCAACTCCGCTATCACAGCTGAATAAGGCGCTGAGAATTGTTTCTCCTTGACTTTGACCGGTTTCACTTCACTCTCAGTGTCAGTGTCGTACATTTGCCGATTTTTTATCTCAATCTGAACCGCGAGTTTTTTCGGTTTCTTCTTTGGTTGACGTTTGTTATCGATTTTTTTCGCCACGTCTTTCTCAATTTGTGATGCAATTGAGTCAAAGTTCGGACACGTCTGAAACATTTATTTAATTTTTGATAATTTGGTTATAAGACACACTTTTTTCACCAAATTTGCTTGATGGTTTACTATCTCTAACGCTCGCTGAAAGGAACGATTAGGCAGACCTTTCCAATCGGGCGAAACACCCATGTCTTGCAAACGCGCCTTTAGAATATTTTCGATTTCTAATTTAAAATGTTGCAACAACTCGTCGTCTATTATATTACTTGAAACTATATCTTTACTAAAATTTAACAAATAATGAAAAAACTCAATATTGTAATAAAATACCTTGTTTTTGGGCGCTTTCTTGGAACAGGTTGAGGCTTTAAAGGCGGTTTGATTACTTTTTCTTGGGGCGAATCCGAAATTTTTTCTTCGGAAGCAAGTGTTTCAGAAGTGGTAGTGTCATCGTCAATTTCAGTTAAATTAATCCCAGACTCGATTTTCTCAGTTTTGACTTTAGGAACCTTTATTTGAGGCTGAGCTCTCATTACCTTAATTGGAGAAGCTTTTGGCGTTTCCTGACTTTGTGGACTAGCATCAGTTATTTCGTTATCTTCCTCCAGAGAAACACTTTTTGCCTGTTTTTTATCACGTTGCTGACTAGATTCGTTCCTTTGCCTAGTTTCAATCAAATGTTTATCCGAATATTTGCTTCTAGGCTTAGCAGAAGGTTTAGGTTTATCTTCCATATCTCTACATCTATACATCTCCATTTCATTCAACTTATTCCAAAACGACTGCATCTGGTCTTCAATTTTCTGTAAACTGGACGCCACTTTAGTCTCCAGAGCCTCCTCAAATTGCGTAATCTGTTTCTGGGCGTTACTCAACTCAGGCACATTTTCTTTATTTTTTTCCTGATACATAACAACACGACTCGACGCCCCCTCCTCAGTCTGCGTCATGCTCTCCCTCCTGCGCCCCAAACTGCCCCCCTGAAGGGCCATTTTCTCAAACCACTTTTCATACTTCTCCTGGAAGTTATGCTGCGTCTGCAAAACCTTCAATTCGGACTGGACCTGCAGCCGCAAATCCTCAAACTTTTGCTGCAAATCTTCAATTTTCTTAAAATCCGTCTCCCTACTGATATTTGAGTCAATCTCCTGGTGCTCCTTTTGAATCATTTTCTCCGCATCGTTGAGGCGCCCTTTCAATTCCTTGATTTCCATCTGGAGTTTGTCCGTTTCGGGGACCTGTGTGGGGGTACTATGGCGGCGCCTGATATGCGAATTTAAAAATTCCTCACTTGAGAAAACTTTAAGGCACTGTTCGCATTTGAAGGCAACTTTTTCGTCAATTTCGCGCATCAAAGTCGCAATGTGCTCCTTGAGATCGTCAACAAATAAATTCAATTCTTTGTTTTCCTGAAATTTACGGGTGTGAAGTCGGAATGTATTACTGGTTGCCTACCCCTCGAACTTTCTTCAACTCATCTTTCAACACTATTACGGTATTATCGAGATATTTTTTGCAAAATAGTAAATACTGAATCGCCAATTGGCTCAATTTGAACGTTTTTACGAAACTAACGTCCAAGACCTGCGCCAGGTCCGGGTCTAGAACAAATTTTGTTATCCCAGGAATAAGGGTTTCAACGGTTGCAAAGTCTCTCTCTTCAATCACTCGATCAATATCAATTAAACCTTCAATAAGAAGTTTTACTAACTGCAAAAAAACGTAAAAAAATCACTCACTTATCTTGTTTCTGTCAAAGTTGTCCGATTTGTGTTTTTCGAATTTAAAGCCGGTGTCAAAAGCTAGACGTACGTAATCATGGTGCCACTTGCAATCTCCCTTGTACATAGTTCGTTGTGGGGCCTATTTTGGCTTAATTTTCGTAAAAAAGGCATCAAAGAGTTTTTTAGGGTTAGAAGTAAACACAATTTAAAGAGGACGCTTGCGCAAAGTGGGGATACAAACAATGTGGACGTAGGTCGGTGATTGGGAATCGATTTATTGGTTTTAAGGGCGCATGTGTGGAATAATTTAAACACAATTTAAAAATTTTAAAGCAATTTATTACTCTGTGCTTTTTTCTAGTATCTCACATTTATTTTGTGATCGTCGTGTTAAGTTCTGTTGACAATGGCAGGTGTTAATGACAATGACAATAGACACTTATGAGAGGTATTTTTCATTGGCGAAGGAGCCCCACGGTGGCGACAATTTCGATTAACTCTATTAAAAATTCGACAAAGGGGGCAAACTTGAATTTCCTTGTAAATTGTTCATATGGCCTTGAGGAGATGGTTCGATCCCCGACAGACGTCTCCCACCTGTCAAAAATCTGTCAGCGAAAAAACATAAACACGCCAGTTGAGTTTTTAATCAGCTAGTGTCAGGTCATGCTAGAAATCGTTCTAATTATAATTTAACAGTGTCACACGTGAGCTGCACACTAAAATCCCCGTGTACCAATCGGAATTCAAAGGTCAAACCAATTACCCGAAGACCATCAAGTGGGCATCGATTGCCGACAGTCGAACCTTTTCCGCCGCCGCCTCCGTTCGATGTGACACTTTCCGCCAGCCCCCATGGTCCACTTCTCGGCAAGTATGGGCCAGAATTCGAGTCTCCCCAAGCCCGGGCGCCGAAAATCCCTGCGGTCGTTCCAGCGTAAGTCCCACAACCACGCCAACCTGAGCCACACTTTCACTCTCAACGACAACCACGACAAAGTCGAGCTCCTCAACATCAACCAAGCCAGCGAGGAGGAGCTCATGACGCTCCCGGGGGTGAGTCGAGAGACGGCCCGGAGTATAGTGGAGCACCGGAAGGCCATCGGCCGATTCCGGAAGGTGGAGGACCTGGCCCTCGTTCGCGGCATCGGCGCCGACAAGCTCGAGCTCCTAAGACCGGAGATTTGCGTCTCGAGTCGTAGGAATCTGAGCTGTGCCTCCTCGAGGGCCCAGAGCTACGACAGTCTCAGGAGCGCCGATTCGAGGCTCACGGTCAAAAGTAATAGACTTGTAAATGTGAACAAAGCCA
This sequence comes from Tribolium castaneum, assembly GCF_031307605.1. Lineage (NCBI taxonomy): Eukaryota > Metazoa > Arthropoda > Insecta > Coleoptera > Tenebrionidae > Tribolium > Tribolium castaneum. The sequence goes on along the minus strand of NC_087398.1, from coordinate 4,906,479 downwards.
GTGTTTTCGAACTGCAGTGCGTGCATGGGATTACGCAGGAGATTGCAGCTGCCATTGTGCACTATAGGGACAAGAAGGGGCCCTTCAAGCAGGTGGGTGGTTTTCCCAGGGATTACACAATGGTTACAAAGGTTTAGATAAAGTAGACGTGCACTCAAATTGATAATGTTATCAAGGGTTATTGTGTTCATTCAGGTGCAAATTGACGCACTCTCGATAAAGAATAAGCCAAATGGGGGCATGTCTGGGATCAGACGAGAGTTTATTTATAACTTATTGTGTTTCAAAAATATTGTTCTGAAATCGTCAGTGAATAGTACTCGGAATTGACATGGAAATCGTCTGAAAAATGAGCGGAATAGTCCACAAAATGCACTCGTGTGTGACGTTGGTTGCATATTATTCCATTTTTTTTAAATTTTTTAGGTAATGTGAGTGTTTTTTTAACACGAAACCACATTTCAACATCGTTTGTACTTTATATGACATTAGAAATAATAAATTTCATGCGCATCGACTTAAAATATTATTATTTTTTTTAATTATATATCACTGTTGGCATCCTCGCTTATAAAAAACGTCTGTTTATTATCGCACCACGTGGGTGGCCTATCTAAAATATATCACGCATAATTAAATAAATATTTAGCGAACCATAAATTTCAATAAACTTATGTAACATTTTTTGGGAAAAAATTTCCCATAAAACACAGCTCCGGTTGCTCTCGTTTTGCGAACGGAATTTAGTGTTTCCTGTGCACTTTATTTAGTTTTTTGCAAGGAAGTTTTGAGTCGAGATAAGAATTTGTGCATATTTATGAAGGAAAGCGGAATTCGTGACTGTGTATTTCCGGTCGAACCGGAAATAACATAATTCTGGATTTATATAGAGAGCGGATTAGCATTTCGGGTCGTAGAGCTGGAATTGAATTTCTGGTCAAAATTTTTCGGTTGAATGGATTATAAATTTGTTACTTTGTCTCTTATCTTATCGGTTATCAAGTTGGATACAGGAGTAGTCGAGTGAGGAAATGATGACAAAAACATATTGTAATTAATTATAACACAGATAATTACGATATATTTGGAAAGTGACTGACGAAAACAAAAACGTGACTCGTATTCCAACTCCGACAATTAACTGTTATTTGGTTAAATGCTAGACTTGATTTATTCTCAGGGCCAATCACGGACCCAATTGGTGGAGATCAGTGTCAAGGCGACAGGTGGCTGAGAAAAACAATTAATTCATGTCTACTGCGATGATAAAGCTAAAATTATATGAATTGGTTTAAAGTTTACTCGTTTGTTTTTTGTTACAGTTACGTATTTTAATTTTTACGAAAGTCATTAGTGCGTCAGCACTCGCTCTTGCAATTTATTTTTTATTAAATTATTGAATGTAAGCAAATTAGCCGATTAAACCCCGAAATAGCCATCGGAAGACATCTCGCGTGGGCCCTCTAAATCAATAAAAATTTAATCGCTCTAATAACCATCTCTCCAGTCGCCGCATTCGAACAAGTGTTGGCAAATTTTCACAATTCTTACCAAAATAAAACGTATAAATAGCCCGCGACTCGAAATAATTTCAGCAATGAAATTGTAATTAGCAGGTTGGTCCAGCCTTGAGTGCAATTTTCACAAAGGAAAAAACTCTCAGCCAATCGTCGTAATGGATGACAAGACGTTTTTATCACTTAATTACCTTGAAAACATTGACGTAATCTCGAAACGATAATGGAAAGTGGCGTGGTTTCGTTTTGTACCATCGTGTAACGATGAGGGGTCGAAAATTTCCGGTCGCTGTTTACGGGCTATAAAAATGGAACAAATGCATTTAATTACCGCGCAAACAATTCGAAATTTTTGCTGCTCATTTCCGATTGAAAAATTTATTCGGGTGACGTCAATAGGTAGGCGATGGGTTCAAGAAAATATCACAAAGTTGGAAATTGAGTGATTGCGTAATGAGCTATTTTAAATATCGGCGTCATTGGGTATTTTATTAATAAAGCCAAATTTAAACTTTTTAATTGTTTTGTGGAAGCCACAAGCCATGGCCGATTTTTTCCCGAGGCCACGATTAAAATGTTCGGTTTTTTTCCAGGTTGAGGATCTGCTCAAAATCAAATCAATCGACCGAATCCGTCTTGATAACATCAGTCGGTTTCTGACTGTTGAAAACTCCGACCTAGAAGACACCGACGTTGAGAACCCCCGTTCTAGCATTCTCACAAACGGCTTCCACCATTCCGTCAACGAGAAAAAAATTACAAATGGGGGGCCCTTAAAACTTCCCGTTTTGAACGGTTTATCGTCGTCTTCGCTTTTCGACATTTTCGAGCTCTTGTCGGCTTATTCTCCCCGACCGACTGGTCAGGAAATTTTCAATTTCACGCGGAAAGGAGAGCCAGCGATACGAATCGGAGTATGGAATTTGCACGAATTTACATTTGAGAAAGCTAACAATCCCGGAGTTAGGGAAGTCGTGTGTCGGACGATTTTGGAGAACGGGTTTGTAGAAAAAACATCGTGTGAAGCACAGGTTTTGAGGAAATTGTTCCAGACTATCGATATTAGCCGTCCAAGAGGTAGTTAATGTCACAGCAATGAAATTAATTTGTGATGAGCTCAACAAGCCAAGGTTGAGACGAGTCAACGAGTGGAAAGATAAAAACCATAACTGGAATTTTTGTATGCTGGATGTAGATGGGTCCCAGTTAGGTTTTATCTATGACTCAGATGGAGGTGCAACACTACCTATTTCTAATTTTATTTTTATGACTAATTTGTTTCCAGTGATTGATATTGAACTGATATCACTGAACCAAGGTCCACAAGAAACAAGCGATGACTGCGAAGTTCTCATAGCAAGTTTCAAAGTCGGCGATTTAGACTTACAACTAGTTAACATGAAACTAAACAAAAAGGCGAAACTGGACGTGTTGCAGGAAAAAATAAAAGATCTAATTTCCGAAGAAGACATGCTTTTATTGTTTGTAGACTTTTCAGCTATTCCTAACATAACAGGTAAACTGCTGATAACATAACTAAACATGCAAATATTTTTTAACGAAATTGCCAATTAAGTTGCATAATTACTTACATCACAGCCTTGATGGATGGGAACTTCGTTCTTAGACGGCTGGTCGGGTCAAGCAGGCTGTGCCACCTAAGAGGGCGACATCTTACGTCAAATATAATTGTCAATTCTGATAGTAGTGAAATTAGGCATGCAATGCGAAGTTAGCGACAAGCCGTAAAAAACGAAGTTCTCTATCTATCAAGGAGGCTGTGAATGACAGTGGGCGTGTTTGCAGACGACTGGTTGACAATCGGGGGTCTCCAAGCAGCCTTTCCGAGTTCGATGAACACGAGTTATTTGCGATCGAAGTTGGGTTTAAAACCACAACACATATCAAATATTTTATGTAACAACAAAATCCAAGGGCAAGTTACGGGTATTAATGGGGTGGTACAGCAAGGTTTGACCCATTTGGCCATTCCCAATGGGTGGAATTGGGGCGGACCGGCGTCTCCTTTTTGCCCCGTCTGGATGGAATTGTTTCTAAACCCCAATTCTGGGACGGCGTTGTGATATTATCTTATTTTGTATTTAATTTTATTTATTTTTGACTGGGTATACTTCACGTAAATTTTACAAATTTATGGCTGTGTGTCGGACGGTTTTATTTCTAAGCTTTAAAGACAAATATGTGGGGGCACAGATGATTTTATTTTGAAATTGTGTTTTTGTTCAGAAATTTTCAAAAAAATTAGCGGGCGAATTTTGCAATAAAGGGCCCCGATTTCGTACTCCCTGTACTGTAACAACTTAGTCTTGTATTTGTAATTATTTAATAAATATTATTTTATTAACAGTGAGTTTTATTTATCACAAGTTCGGTCCAACAAACAATCGAGTGCGTAAGCACCGCACGTGAAAAGTGTGACCTTGACATCAGCGTGCCAACTTTAAAAACTGAAAGTTTTGCCGAAATTATTGCAAATAAAGGTGTAGTGTCCATTGAAACAATAAATTTGGCTTGATTTTGAGCCTACAGTGAAAAGTTGTGGTTTTAATGTTAATAAGGTTTAGATTGTGTTAATTTTCCCGATCAGCTGTCCTTCCGTTGTGTTTGCCACCGTGCGCGCAACCTGTGCAACCGATCTTTGTAGCAAATGGGTATGAAAAAAATACCCAAATTACGTTAAATCAGTCGGTAATTTTGTGATAATCGCGTCCGAACGTTTCCCCCTTCATTTTTCATGTTATCATAACGCCAAATCGAGTCTTTTACGTTTTAAGAGCGCCACCCGGCTTTTCCTCGTGTTTTCATCAGCCCTCCATTGTCAAATCTATCAAAATGGCGGATACAGGTTACAAGAATCGCATCCAGAATTTCAAGAACAAGGGAAAAGACCAAGATGTAAGTACCCCGCCCTTCCTTGCGCCCCACCGGCTCCCTTACTCCCGAAACACCCGTCCGGTGCGCCCCTTCTGACCGCCCCGTGTGCCCCCAGGAAATGCGAAGACGGCGCAACGAGGTCACCGTGGAATTGCGCAAGAACAAGCGCGAGGAGACCCTCCAGAAGCGCCGCAATGTCCCCGTGGTGGACTCCACCGACGAGGACGACATCGAGAAGTCGCTCTCCACCACGAACTTGGAAGAACTGGTGGCGCAAGCGGCCGCTATCGACAACCCCCCGCTGCAGCTGATGGCGATCCAAACCGCGCGGAAGTTGCTGTCTTCAGACAGGAACCCCCCGATCGACGCCCTCATCTCCAGCGGGATCCTGCCGGTCCTGGTGATGTGTCTCGAACGGTATGACGAGCCCTCGTTGCAGTTTGAGGCCGCCTGGGCGCTCACGAACATCGCCTCGGGCACGTCCGCGCAGACCAACAGGGTGGTGCAAGCGGGGGCCGTGCCCCTCTTCCTGAAGCTGCTGCACTCGCCCCAGCAGAACGTCTGTGAACAGGCCGTTTGGGCCCTGGGGAATATCATCGGCGATGGGCCGCAGTTAAGAGACTATGTTATCGAGCTCGGTGTTGTTAATCCACTTCTCTCGTTCATTAAACCCGACGTTCCGATTTCGTTCTTGAGGAACGTCACCTGGGTTATTGTTAATTTGTGTAGGAACAAGGATCCCCCGCCGCCTATACAGACTATTAGGGAGTTGTTACCCGCCTTGAATGCGCTTATTCACCACACAGATACCAATGTGAGTATGTACCAGAAAAGAGTCACAAAGGTGAGCAGTCTCATACTTTGCGTTACGTGTGAAAAAAATATAAAAAAGGGAAGAAAAAAAAAAGTTCACCTTTAATGACGTCTGAGTTTTAAAAATGTTGGATTCAACGGTGCGAGATTGGTGTCAAGGTCGCAATTTATTCTTTGTCCATTTTAATGATTTGCAAAAATACGTCTTCATCATTATTTTCGGTTGTTTTGTTAGTATTGATTACGACGTAATAAACAAAACAGTACTTTGGCTCTATAAACAAATTTTACGTTGGCAGAATCATTCATAAAATTTTCATTAATTAAAAGTTCAGAAGTAGGTCAGCTATAATTGTTTTCACTTATTAGGAGGTGTGACTCAGGTTTTTGTGACTCAAACCGGGGTTGTTTATAGAATATGAAGTTAAATTAAACAAGAAATATTTTCTTTACATTTAAATTATTCTTACCGATGGTCACATAGTCACAAAAACGTTATCAAGAATCAAGAATTACGAGATATCAAGAAAGACAATTTTACAAATAAAATATTTGTTTGAGATGCTGTCAAAACATTCTGGGATAATTAACATTTATTCTCACTTGTATAGAAGGGTTCTATAAATAATTGAAAGAAAAACCCTGGTTTCAGTGTCAGTAACAGAAACTGAAAGTTTGAAATTTTTTAGACGTTGGAATTTTATTTTAAAACTTTTCCATGTCCTTCTCGTCTGAAAGTAGATTTTTAGTCTCTTTGGCGACAAATTTCAAAGGCAAAATAAGCCTTGATAATTTTCGTAGGCTTGATTCGTCAGTCCTTAGATAACATTGTCAGGAATGTTGCATAAATAATAAATAAAAAAATATGAAGACATTGGAAGCTACTTAACATAAACAATTAAAAATGGATTTTTGTTATGTGGTGTAGTGGCAGCAATAACAAACAGTGTGGTTAATTTATTTGCGGTTTGTTTTTTGTACTTTTTAATGAAACGTGAAAATATTTATGTACATAATACTATTAAGATTTTTTATTAATTATAACAGATTCCTTACCTTTGTTGTTTTATGTAATTGTGGCATGTTGGCTTTTATTTAAAAAATCATAGAATTCACGTTGTGGAAAATAAATGTGTAATCGTAAATTTTGGTAAAATACTATAAAAAATTTCAAGTTGACTTCATTTTGTGAGGCACTCTCATTTATTTTATTTTTTTGTGCAATATTATGGAGGTGATTTTTTTATTTGATTCTGAATCATTCTTTTATTTGTTTATTCTTTTGTATTTTAAAAAATACAATGCATATAAATACAAGCCGAAAAAGGAATTTTAATGACCTCACAAAAGTGCATCTTTACCGAAAAATTCTATTTGACAAATTCGCATTTTATTTAGGATAAAACATCACTGGGGAATAATATAAATGACATTAGAAACCTTGCAAAGTTCTCGTTATTTTTTTTATTTATCGATATTAAATTTTTCTGGGACACATACAAAACGATATTTGGATTTTCGGCTGTAGCATTTAAAAAAAAATTGCTCTTCCAGATTTTAGTCGACACGGTCTGGGCATTAAGTTACCTCACCGACGGCGGCAACGAACAAATTCAAATGGTGATCGACAGCGGCGTCGTGCCCAAACTCATCCCTCTCCTCAGCCACAAGGAGGTGAAAGTGCAGACGGCGGCCCTCCGTGCCGTCGGAAACATCGTCACCGGAACGGACGAGCAAACCCAGGTGGTCCTCAACTGCGACGCCTTGTCCCACTTCCCTGCCCTCCTCTCCCACTCCAAAGAGAAGATCTGTAAAGAGGCCGTCTGGTTCCTGTCTAACATCACCGCCGGTAACCAGATGCAAGTCCAGGCCGTGATTGACGCCGGCCTCCTGCCCAACATCATCAACAACCTCAGCAAGGGCGATTTTCAAACGCAGAAAGAGGCGGCGTGGGCCATCAGTAATCTAACCATTGGCGGAAACAAGGAACAGGTGGCCACACTGATCCGCGAAGGGGTGATTCCCCCGTTCTGCGACCTCCTCAGTTGTAAAGATGCGCAAGTGATTCAGGTCGTTTTGGACGGGATTAACAACATGCTGAAGATGGCGGGAGCGGAGGTGGACCAGTTGTGTACCATGATTGAGGAGTGCAATGGCTTAGATAAAATCGAAATGTTGCAAAATCATGACAATATAGAAATTTATAAAATTGCATATGACATCATCGAACAGTACTTTAGTGGTGATGTAAGTTGAAACAGTACTTTTGAAGTCTGATTGTTAGTATTATTATTTTTTAGGCGGATGATGATGCAAACTTAGCACCGACCGCCGCTGAAACCGGATTCCAATTCGATCCAAATACCAACGTACCGAACGAGGGATTCAAATTCTGATTCATTTCTATATTGCTCAGAGTAACTATTTTGATCTAGCGCGTTTGCTTCCTTTCCTCCCTAAATTCTTTTACGGTGGTTTATGTACGCTCATTTTATACGGTTGTGTAAATATAGAATTTTTTATAAATAATTATGCTCGTAATTGCTTTAGGATATTTATTTAATTTAAACGGAAAAATATGTCACTGTATTTTAGTTTTTATTTTATTTTGTACATTTAAATTAGGTAAATATCAACATTAATGTAAAATTTTTAAAATGACCGTACATAAGAGACAATCTGGGCATGATCTAATAAATCAAAAAACAGTAAGTCATTAACGGGATTTTAACAATTGGACATGTCATGCGCAGATTTGTATATTTTTATGATATTAACAGTTTTTTGGTAAACATCATGCTATATACCTGCGTGTTTTTTAAGTTTACAACGTTTTTTTTTCGTTGTTTGTAGTCATATACATAATGTTTATCGAAAAAGAACTAAATAAATTGAGAATTTTAATTGACTGGTCGCGTTTAATTAATATGATTAAGGCTATTATGTAATTAAAAAGTATAGTTTCGTGCTTACCATTGTATTATGGTAGTTGGCATCGTTTAAATATAATTTAAAATAAACAAAGTCGAATCTTCTTTTTAAGTATTTCATTTAAAACGTGGAAATTGTAAATTTCTAGCGAATAAATTACTTGTAATGAAGCCAAACTTAATTAACCGCAATTCCGGTCACATTCCGACAATTACAAGCACCGTGGACCAAAACTTTCTCCTGGGTCCCTTTTTGCAGTTTGACCAAAGTGTCCGATGGGAAATTGACAGATAATTTGAGACAACCGCGTCTTAAAATAATACTTTGCGGTTCCTTGGCACTGAATTTCATCGGCGCCACTTTCCCCGGCTTTGGGGCCGATTTTGACACTCTCGGGACTTCCCGGACGAATTCGGTTCGTCGTGGCGGAACCGATTTGCTCCGAGTTCGACCGACCGGCCCTTTCTGGGGTTCCCACGGGACTCGTTCTTCCGGGATCTACAAATTTCGTCAAATGGGCCCCCATGTAGCTCAACTTCACCTTAATGTCTGGGGGCGGTTGCGGGGTGCACGCCAGGCATTTGGTCTTCCGCGTGGAGGCGCCTTTGGGGGTGTCCTGACTTTCCTCGATGTACAAATTCTCGAATTTTGGCACAGTGTCGTACATGGAGACCCGGTTCAGGAAACTAGAATTGTGTAACAATTTGTGCGGTTTTGAAAATGGGGGGTTACTTGGGTTGGGGGGTGGCCCAGTAGTTGTCCACCCGACTTGTCCGCATCACATAGCTCAGCCTTTTGAGTAGGGTGAAGTTATTTTTTTCGATTTCTTGGCACCGTTCCGCCTCCTTTTGCCTCTTCTTGAGCTTAAGGGCGACGTGTTGCCGCGGCAACGGCGGGCGCGTGTCGATGGCTGGCCCGGCCGATTGCACCTAAAAACCTCGAAAATCATGAATTTACGCTAAAGCTCACCTTTTTGCGGTGGTTTTCAAATCGCCTCTGCTGCCACGGTCTCACCAACAAATTCTCCTTCCGCGAGATCATCATGCAAAATCACGCCGAGTGTGTATTGCTGGTTGCCCGGCGCGTTGTTATGGCAGATGGCGCCGCTCAAATGTCAGTTTAATTTTATTTTAAATTTGGCATTTGCCCCTAACCAAAAACTTGAAAGGGGGCTGTTATTGTAAAAGGGGCAAAATGAACTCATCGACTAGCATAGATACGTCGAATCAGCCCGACTTAATAATGCAACTGTGTAATCACTTCACAAAAAATAAGCCAGGTGAGTTTAGACCAGTTTGTTTGAGTGGGTGAGGTTTGTTTTTAGGTTTATCGACTAATTTGTGTAAAACTGCGTTCAGTTTCCTGTCCTCACCGGCGCAAATCGAGTGCAGTGTCCCCAGTGACGAGCAATTTGTTGTTGTGCAAATAAGAGAAATGCTGAGGGAGCAATCAAACAGTTGTGAACAGTTTGAATTACTCTACTCTAATATGTGTAAAACGGTAAAGACATTTAACTACGATTTCACGTCTAATCTAATTAACGTATTTTTTTAAGAATGTGTTAGAAAACCGGGCCTCGGTCTTGCACTTTTTGCTAAAACTTGCCAAAATGTCACAAAAGGAAGTCAGGTGGGGCACAATCGAAAGTCTCGATAGGTTCCCTTCGACGACTTTAACCCGACCTAAATCTCACTATTTTCTTAAAAGTGGTGGCTCTCAAGAGTCCATAAGGAGCATTTTTCAAGGACACTCGACCTTGAAGTCTGTACAGTCCAGTAGCACTAACATTCCGGTTAGTAGTTGAATTCGCCGGCAAAAAATAATTTTAACTTTTAGTCTTCACGGGTCACAACGGCTGTGTCCAGCGTTTGGTCAAAAAATGAGTTGGAATCTGTCTCTTCCCCCCTCCCTTGTGAGTCCCAAAAATTTAGAAGGGCACCATTAATTTTAATTAATCGATTTTTAAGCCGAAACCAATCTGGTGTCTGACCGCGAGCTCTTGCAAGACATCATCTACTCCTTCCACGGCATCGAGGGGCGCTTCCTGCGCAAGGAAGTGGGCGGTTTGGGCTTCACCCTCGACCCCAAAGCCGGCAAAAACATCACCCCCATCCAGCGTGGCCTCATGGAGCGCCTCACGGGGATGAGCTTCCTGCACAACCAGCTCAAGCAATACTGCGACTCGAATGACGAACAAGGGGGCGTCATTTGTCTCGCCCTCATTGCAACGCTCCGCGACGAACTCTCCTCCTACTACCGCACCATCGCCCTTCTCCAGACCGCCCTCAGAAAGCACCCCCACGACCAGCCCCAGATGAACCTCCACAAAGCACTGGTGTATATCCACGAGCATCGGATGCGGTTCGAGTGGCTCGCATATATCGCCGAGCAGTGCAATGAGAAAAAAGGGGGCGCGCTGATTACCGCCGTTCACGGGTTTTTGCAACACGGGTCAAAGTGCGCGCAGGAGGTGTCTGAAAAGGTGCTAGCGGCTGTGTGTAAGCCGTTGTTTATCATGTTGTCGCGGTGGTTGTTAGATGGAGAGATAAATGATGCGTGTAATGAGTTTTTTATCGAAGCTAGGGACATAGCAGCGGCTGAAAGGCTGTGGCATGATAAGTATCATGTGAGGAAGGCGATGGTGCCGTCGTTTATCACGATGGAGCAAGCGAAGAAGATTTTGGCGACGGGGAAAAGCATTAATTTTTTGAGGCAGATCTGTAAGGATAGTGGACAGTTGCCGGAGAGGGATGTGTTGCAGAAGCTGTCTAAAACGACCTCAGGTAGGTGGGGGAATTGACTGGAACAGACCGTTTCGTTTGACAATTTTTTTATTTTCTCAATTAACAACAAAACTATTCGAACTATTGGAACTATTTTGGTCTAAACCTATGTAAAATAATCCAGGGAATCGATTGGCGTCGATAAAATCGCCAAATTCTCAATAGTTTTTTTGTTATGAATTTTTTAAAATTTTACCTATTTTTACTTTCATTTGCAATTTTCTCAAAAACTATTAGTCGGAGAACAAAGGTCTTTTTTGAAAAAGATAGATGATTAAAAGAGCTTTTTAACGATAATAAACTTCATAGGTTTATCTCTAATAGTTCCGAAGTTATTGCTCGATAAATGTTCCGGAATCCACCAAAATCGCGACAAAAATTGGAAAAATCAAACATCAAGAAATCGAACATATGGACTTTTTTTGGACTTTTAACAACTCTAGAGGGTTGTAAAGGCATATATATGTACGAAAAAGTATGATAGAACGAGTTTTAAAAAAATTGAATTTTTTCACTTTCTTGAAGGTAAGTGTATTACTCAGGAAATTTTAGCAAAAAAATCAAAATTTTAAATCTCGTGAAAAGTTGGTTTTATACAGAAAATGAGCCGCTGAATTCAATGGAACAAACCGCATTGCTCTACGACTTTTAGTTTTCGAGTTATGAATTTTTTGTTGAGGAATGAATAACAAATTTCCATTTTATTTTTTTATTTTCTTAATAACGGCAAAACTATTCAAAAATGTGGAACTATTTTGGTCTAAATCCATGTAAAATAATCCGGGAAATCGATTGTCGTCGAAAAAATCGCCAAATTTCAAATCGTTTTTTTGTTATGATTTTTTTTTTAATTTTACCTGTTTTCGCATTTATCATCAATTTCCTAAATTAATAAATAAAAAATCCAGATGAAAACGTTTATTCCGTTTATTTATAGTTGAATACGGGCTTAAATAATCGTAATAAAAACAAGAAAAAACAATGATTATCCGAATGTAATACAAAAGTAAGGCTTAATAACTATCCTAAATGTTACTCTCTAGCCGGGACCATCGTCTTTAATTCCTTATCCACATCCTTAAAGTTTTCCTTTTGTCTGTACTGAAGCGGCCCTTGTTCTTTAAAAGCCCTCGCCATTTTCAGATGTTGTCCTATAAACAATACTCTCAAATTTGCGAATTTAATTTTATTCAACTATGATTATGTTCTCTCTTTGCTACGTTTCAGAATCGTTATTTTCGCCCGAACAAAGCCTCGAATTCGATTCGGCCCTCGAGAAAGTCTACCGGGAAACATCGCTCCGAGTGCTCGACCTCCTCAAAAACAAATACCGGCTTTACGAACATTTGCAATCGCTCCGGAGGTACCTCCTACTCGGCCAGGGCGACTTCATCCGCCACTTATTAGAACTATTAGTGTATGTATTTCCCCGATTTTTTGAGATTAATTTAATTGAGATGACGCAATTTAGCCCCGAGTTGGACAAGCCGGCGCAAGAAATCTACAGTCACACCCTTTCTACGATTCTCGAGTCAGCGATCCGCGTAACCAACGCCCAGTTCGAGGACGAGGACACCCTTCAAAGGCTCAATGTCAGTTTCATGGGGCACTCGCAGGGTGACACCGGATGGGACGTTTTCAGTCTCGTTTACATCGTCGATGGGCCCGTTGGGACCATTTTCCAGCCCACCATGACCACGTACCAGTGCCTTTTCGGCGCTTTATGGAAGGCCAAACGCATGGAATTCGTTTTGGCCAACATGAGGAAACAGCAAATTTCAATGGCGAAAATCTTCCGCAAAATAAAGGAACTCAAGCCCGTCATGCACATAATCCACATTCTCACGAGCGAAATGATTCATTTCCTGCACCAGACTCAGTATTACTTCCTTTTCGAAGTGTTGGAGTGCTCGTGGGCCGAAATGCTACGACGGGTGAACCAAGCCGAGTGCTTGGACGAGATTATAACCGCTCACACGATTTTCCTGAATTCGGTTCAGTGTGGAGTGTTGCTGGACGACAGTTCGAGACAACTGTTCTCACAGTTGAGGTCGATCTATAATTTTATTTTGACACTGGAAGGGTACCAGAAGGCGCTAAATGAGGCCGCCACGAGAGAGTTTGAGGCCTTCATGGCACTTAAAGCCAAAACCGAAAAGTCTGACATGTTCGGCATGACCAGTGAGGACGAAATAATCGCGAAAGCGCGAGTCGAGAATTTCCACCAGTTCTTGAGCAGTATCCGGACTAAAGTGAGACACTTGGCTCAAACGTATGAGCAATTCGTTAAGAAATATTTGTTGCTGCTGTCGTCGAGTTCGAACATGAATCTCCAGTTACTGAGCGTGAGGCTAAGTTTTAACGACTATTATAAAATCATTTGACCGGAAACCGATTTTGTGTACAACCAGCCGTCTCATATTGTGTATAACCCGCGATCGCCTACTTCCACAGTTAGCAAATACGGAAGCTGTGACTCTCTACTTCGTACAAAGAAAAAACAGAAACATATCTGATGTTGTATTGGATGAAAGGCTGCAGCCTTTCATCTGGGACTTGTAATTATGTAATGGAAGTGCAAATTTGAGCATCAGCTCCATTTTAAATAAACCAAGTTATTCAATACGAACTGTTTACTTAAAATTAGAGACAAACACAATTAGCGTGACAAGCCACCCTCATTTACACCACCCATTTTTTGCTGGATTATTTTACCGTAGCCCCCGCGGCCTGAGTCGTAGTCAGTTCTGTACTCGTCGCGCACTTGGCCCCCGGTCTTCCCACGGCCGTACTGTCGGCCTTCGACAAAGCCCGCGTCCCAGTCGGTTCGCACAATTCTGTCGTCCAAGCGGGTCCCGTTAATATACCTACAACCTCCAATTACCCACAAATTACAAGCGGTGAATGCAACCTTAGACAATTTTCCGCGTCTTGTCTGTTGTAATATTCGACGAAACAGAAGCCACAAGGCGTCTTTTTATACTTATCTAGGCCCATGACCACCCGCCGAATGTCGCCGCATTTTGAAAACAATTCGTATATTTGCTCCTCAGTGGTGTAAAATGATAAGTTTCCGACGTACAGTGTGGTCGATAAGCGCAACAAGCGGTCCTGTTCAGCTCTTGTGCCCTACAACGCTGAGTGAAGTTAGGCCTCACATTACTCAAATTTACCTTAAAATGCTGGTCGCGGTACGAACTGAGTTCGACCGACGGTGAGGAAATCGTCGACATTGCGAACTAGGCCTAGAATACACACTTTTTCCCCAAAATTAAATGTTTATAAAACACAAACTGTTGACACTTTGGCTACATTTGACAATTGACAGACGACACCAAGAAACGTAATATGCGCTAATTTCTAAATTATCAGCTCGATTTTTTGTGAGATGATAAAATTGATAAATTACCGGCGTTGTCCACCACAAGAAATAATTGAAAAGGTTGAAAATACGCCAAATTCGGGTTTAATTTGTGATAAAGTTCGGTCGGTAAAGCAGATTACGCGCCGCTTGCACGCTTGGTTAGTTTTTTGACGTTTAGAAATGTCATTTTTATAAATTTTTAATTTGAGATTATTGGCTTTAGTCTTACGCTCACACCGGCAATTTTTTTGCAATGAATACGTGTAAATTGCCCGCGCCTGTCGACGACAGTGACGGCGACCACCGATGGATGAGTATCGTAAGTTGGCCGAACCTGGGGCTCCCCTGGCTCAACTTGTGATTTTAGCACAAACGCTTCGTCTCCGAGTCGCGCGAGAAAGACGCCGACGTGGTGTTCGTCGGCGACTCGATCGTGCAAGCTTTACAGCACACTGAAGTGTGGAACGAACTTTTTGCGCCTTTACATTGTTTAAATTTCGGTATCCACAGAGACAAGATCGAGAACGTGCTCTGGCGGATCCAAAACGGCGAACTCGATAACGTAAAACCCAAAGTTATAGTTCTCCACGTCGGTACTAACAACCACGCGAACACTCCGGAAGAAATCACGGAAGGGATTTTAGAAATAATCAGTACAATAAGAGAACGACACCACGACGTTTATATCGTAGTTCCCGTGAGTTGGTGCGAGCGCCGCGGGCCTGACTTAAGCCGTTTCGTTTCAGACACTGTTACCTAGGGGGCAGCACCCCAACAAACTGCGGGAGCGCATGGCTCAGGTCAATGAGCTCCTCAAAAGCAAATTAGTCAATTTACCCAAAGTGGAGTTGGTTGTGATCGATAAAGGCTTTGTACAGTCAGACGGGACGATAAGCCACCACGACATGCATGATTACCTCCTGCTCACCAACGCCGGCAGCAGGAAGGCCTTTGAGCCCGTTCATGAGTTACTCCTACAATTGCTCAGCGAAGGCGAACCCGAAAAGGATCTCACACCATCTGAATAAAGTTCAAATGCCTTTTATCCGCTTGTTTAGATTAAGCTCAGGCTGTTTGCCTTAATTTTCGTTTTGAATCTCATGT
The DNA here is from genome assembly GCF_031307605.1 of Tribolium castaneum. NCBI lineage: Eukaryota > Metazoa > Arthropoda > Insecta > Coleoptera > Tenebrionidae > Tribolium > Tribolium castaneum. The sequence continues at coordinate 4,891,072 of NC_087398.1, read as the reverse complement.
GATAATAAGGTTAAAACATTGTAAATTTTTTTCACATTCCGAATTTATTATTTTTCCTATTGATAGGAAGTCGCTATTTATTTATGCTAGTTTAAGGTACGTTAAGAGGAACTGTTTAGTTGTGATAATTGCTATTTCTCATTATTTGTATACCTATAAAATTGGAATAAAGTTTGCATCAAAAGTAAAAAATATATTTTTATTCAAAACGGTAACGAACTAATCACTATCTTCAGATAAATAACTCGAATCTTTTTGTGGCTCTCTCTTCACTTTCCCTCTCTTTTTCACGTAACCAGGACCTTGCTTTGACTTTCGAAAAGTTTCAACGGCTTTGATTCGATTTTTTAACATTTCGGCTTTATCCTTTTGTTTCTGAGGAATGACCTCCTTTTTGTGTAACCTTTGTAGATTAACCGTCCTATCTTTGCGTTCTTCAATCTCTTTTTGAACCTCTTGGTGTATTTCTTCCACCCGCTTCTTCGACCTAACTGTGGTCGCCTTCAAAATTTTAATTTCCTCATCTTCACTCTTCTTCCCTCCTCTTTTCTTCTTCTTCTTCTTCGGTTCATCCTCCTCCTCGAATCCACCCCCTTTCCCTATCTTATCAAGAGCAGTCTTAACTCTCTTACTCATCTGTTTCTCCATCCCCCCCGAATCCACTCTATACTCAACCTTGAAAAAATCAGTAATTGCCTTCTGACTCTTACTCTCCCCCATTCGCCTCAAAATCGGATTAAGAATCTCCTCAGTCTTGGTTTTCGTCCAACCAAACTTTTGTCTCGCAAACTCCACTAACCCAAAAACGTCAAGCTTCCCCCACGTGAAACTCTCCTTACTTGTCTCAACTTGGGGCTCCAGATAGGCTTGAACGATCTGCGGATTCGGAAAATTCTCCGTGAAACTAACATTTTTCAACTTGCTGCGAAGTGAGGTCCGGCCAGGAGCGGGCATTTTTCCCTTTATGACCCAATTTTTAAACTCTGCCAAACCCGAAATGAGTTGATTTTTCGGCGGAAAAGCGGCCAAAATTTCCAGAGCCGTCACTGGACCCACCCCAGTCAAGCCAGTGGTGTAGTCGCTCCCCACCAACATGGCCAGGAGGATCATTTGTTCCCTTGTCAATTCTGCAAAAATTAAAATAAAGAATAATTACTACAACAAGAAGCTAGACTGTACTGTAATGGTGCTGGATGTTGTCCGATTTAAACTCCATCACAACTTTGTTTTGGTTGAAAAAATTCTTGTAAACGGTTTTTCCCCCAAACAACCAAATGTCGCTATCGTCGGTTATGGTACCGTCCGTGAGACCAATCAGCTCCAGGAAAGCGCACTGAGCCTCGGCCTCCATGGGGGCTATAATGTAGGGCACCCCAAATAATTCCAGGAGTTCCTGGGCTTCTTGGAACATTTGTTCAGTGATGTTTCCCGCAGTTCTTTCTTTTGTTTGCTTCTCTACTAACAGTTCTGTTTGTTCCTTTCTTAAATTGTCTCTCATTTCGCTCAGTTGCTCAACTGTTAATTCAGTATTCGCTTTGTTTTCTTCATTTTCTTCATGAGGTTTCGTATATGCTTGGACCATCTTCTCGATCTTATCTTTGAGTGACTGACCTGACGGTCTCTCTTCAATTGGTTTTTCTTTCTCCACTTCTTTAAAAGCATCTTCAGTACTACTTGAAACCTCCGTTTTCTCTTCAACTTCCTCAAATACGTCCTTGAAGAGATCGTCTTCAATTTCTTCATCTGGCTTTATCACGACCTCCATAGCAATCTCTCCGTTGGTACTTTTCTTCTCCTTTTCTTCATCTACATCTACAAAGTCCTCATCGTTGCTAGAGGCAGAATCTGACATCACCTCAACTGTATCTTCACTGACGATAGAAGTGGTAACTTTATCTTCATCTAATTCCGCAATATCTTCAATACTGTCTTTGGTAATTTCACTACAAACATTTGTACTTCCAGTCTTGTCTGTTTCTTCTGTTATTTCTTCATTATCCTTAGTAATATCAGAACTACTACCAGTTTTATCTGCTTCCTCTTTGCTTTCTTCAGGTTCCTTAGCAATGCTACTAGAAATATCAGAACTACTACTGGCTTTATCTGTTTCTTCTTTCCTTTCTTCAGGTTCTTTAATAATGCTACTAGAAACACCAGAACTACTCTCTTCACTGACTTTCTTCATTGCTCCACTTTTACTGGCAATAATTTTGGCAATTTCGCTGGGAGTCAGCCCACTGTACTCCATCATGTATCTCTGAGCTGGTGTTAACTTCGTACGAATTACTTCTTCTTCTTCACTGGAGTCCGAATTTCCAAAATCAGCATCTTCAAGAAACGATAACGACAATCGTTTCTTCCCCCTAGAACTGGACGGTTCCTCCCGATTGTCTTTCGTTTTTGATGTCGACGGTTCCGCCTCCAAAGACAAGGCTATGGCCTTCTTCAAATCGTCTTCAAATTCTTGCTCCCCTTTATTCTTCACATTCTGTCCCTCGTCGCATTCTTCGCTTTCTTCAATCGTTGGTAAATCCTGCTTTTTGGCCTCCTCCACGGCCTGCTTGATGTCTTTGATTAAAAGAAACCGCGTGTTTTCGTCCGAAGCGATCCGACTGCCTTTCAAGTTCGTTATAACCCCCTGGTCTTTGAGCAATTTTTCCAGCTCGCCCAGCGATAGAGAATGGCCCCCCATTTCTTTTTCGACGTCTTCAAGGGCGGTTTGCACCGACTGCCTCTTCAAGAGTCGTTTCATTTGATAGGTGGAGAAGTTGTCACTTTGAGTGGGCATTTCGTGGATGCGCCCCCATGAAGACTGCTTCCGTGTGTCCTTCAAGTCGGAGAGGATTTCGTGCCGGACGTCGGCCGGTAGCGACTTGAATTCGGCACTTTCCGTGTCAATTGAATGCAAGTCGTATCGGGGAAGCCCCGAGTCTTCCGAATCCGAGTCACTTTGTGACAATGTGGAGTCGAGAGACTGGGACGGGGGCAAGGCGTAAAGCTCGTCATCGTCTTGTTTTGATTTTTTAGTGGGAGAAGTTGAGGCGGTTATTGCCGCTTTGGCTTTTTCGGACAAGACTTTGCTAATCGCGGTGTGTTTGACTAAGGCTGATAGGAGGTTTTTGTGGATGCGGTCCGCCTCGGACAAGGTTTTGGACTTTTGCTGGTTGCGTAACGCCTGGGAATTTGCGGGAAAATGCAACTGAGGTTATGTTTTTTTCTCATTATTTTACTCACTATGGTTTGTCTTTTGAGAACTGGGACGCCTCCGTCGAAGACAAACACCGGCTTGATTCTGAAATAGAGTAATTTGCATACTCTGTGGTAGATCCCCAGCAGGTGCGCATGGGGGACGGCGGCCCCCTTGGCGTCCTGGAACCCCTTGACGATTTGGTGCAACCAAATCGAGACATCTGTCAGATTGCGTTAAGGTTATAACCGATCAAGCGTGACGTTTGAAATGTCAATAAAGGATACCGACAGCTAACACTTTGTTTTCGAGAGATTCCAGAGGCACGGGTTTGCCGGAAGGCTCGATGAGCCTCCACAGACCGTGAACTCCCATAATATATTTTCTGGTAAATAATTCGAGGCGTCTGATGGAAAAAATTCCCACGGTCTGAGGCGGCGATGAACGACCGCGACACGAACGTCAGTCAGTTCCCATGATTTAGATGCGAAGAATCATCAAATCAGAGGAAAACAGACCTAATCTCGTCCAGCGGTCTGAATTACATCTCTCAGTATCAAATGTTTGAGAATCGCCGAGGCCACCCACTCTTTCCCACACCATGATTTTCCCACGCCCTGGCTGTAACCCCAACATCCTGCGGGAGGGCAGGGGGGCGGCGCTAAAGGCACCTTCACAAGGGAGGGGACCCATTCATAAACACGCGGCCAGTGGCGTGCGCCCAAACGCCAATAAAACCACCACATTCTTTTGTCAGGCAGCGGCGCCGCGAACTTCCTAATACTGCTATCTTTGTTAGAACTTTTTAGTTTTCTTCTTTTTAGAAATAAACATTATTTATAATAATAATTGGCACCTAATTAGATCAATTAGATTAGGTATCAAGGTAGAAAATCCCTCACTAGGATTAATCCTCCAGTGGCGTCTCGCCTCCGCCCCTGTTGTGTCATCCACTACCGTTTTACGCGTGTTAGGTGTAAACCCGCCTTAACGCTACCAAAATTACATAATTTTCAGCGACCGCCGCGCCCGCCCCGCCCGCCCCGCCCATGGCCCATGCAGACCCATCAGCCCATCTTGGGCCCTCTTGAGCGTTAAAAAATTCCAAGAACGCGTTAATTCGGGCACTTCCTGTGAAAACTCGCCTTTTGAAAGTTGGCCATCCTGTCGGAAAATCCTCTCTCCAAACAGGTGTTTTTCGAATGAGATACGGGGGGCAAAGGAGGGGGAAGCATGGCATTTGTTCTCACCGTGTGTTGCGGTAGCCGTGCGAAGAGTTGGCTGTGAGTGCATCGATAAAACAAACGCCAGTGCGATGCGGCCTACTTGATTAAGTGTTTCGAAATGCCCCATCAGTACGGATTGCCGGGCATAGCCCACGCTCAGTCGCCCCCGACGCCGCCGCCGCAGCACGGGGCCATGTACTCGCGGTTCTCGGGGGCGGTGGTGCCCGGGGGCTACCGCGGCGAGGACCGGCGGCTGACCCGGGAGGCCATGGAGCGGTATCTGCGGGACCGGTCCGACATGGTCATCGTGATTTTGCACGCCAAGGTGGCGCAGAAGTCCTACGGGAATGAGAAGAGGTTTTTCTGTCCGCCCCCTTGCATTTATCTGTTCGGGGACGGCTGGAGGCTGCGCCAGGAGCAGATGCTGCGGGAGGGCGAGTCCGAGCAGGCCTCGCAGTTATGCGCTTTCATAGGGATTGGGAACTCGGACCAGGACATGCAGCAGCTGGATTTGAATAATGGGAAGCAGTATTGTGCCGCGAAAACTCTCTACATCTCCGATTCGGACAAGAGGAAACACTTTATGTTGTCCGTGAAGATGTTCTACGGGTCGGGGCACGACATCGGGGTGTTTCATAGCAAAAGAATCAAAGTTATCTCGAAGCCTTCAAAGAAGAAACAATCGTTGAAAAACGCGGATTTGTGTATTGCGAGTGGTACCAAAGTGGCGCTTTTTAACAGACTTAGATCTCAGACTGTCTCCACGCGGTATCTGCACGTGGAAAATGGACATTTTCATGCCAGTTCCACACAGTGGGGTGCTTTCACTATACACTTGTTAGACGACAATGAATCTGAAAGTGAGGAGTTTCAAGTACGGGATGGGTACATTCATTACGGTTCTACAGTCAAACTGGTGTGTTCTGTCACCGGAATGGCCCTCCCGAGACTTATCATTCGAAAGGTACGTTTGAAAAAAACATCAACAAAAAATTGAGGTTATGATTCGGCAACATGTCAATCTTTATATTCCCCATAATTACGCAAAGGAACGCTCCCTGCAAGCAGTTACGGCCATACCATGACCGAATTCAGACAAAATAATGATTTTCCAGATGATTCATTGCACAAAATTCGATATTTCGATACAAATGTTGACCCAGCCCGTGATTGGCCCATTTGAGAACACATGTCGGTTCCCATCCTATCAAAACTCGCCGCTCACGCGGGCGATTCGAAGCCTATTTTGGGGAAAGAAAAACCTACTAAAATAATACAAACTATTGTAATTTTCAAGAAACACAAAATATTATGTTTTTTCAGCCATTAAAATTACAAATGTGCTTTCTTAATACTCATAATAATAATTAAATATTTCACCACGTCATTGACTTTCTTATGCTGGATGTTCAAGATTTTTTTTTTTGTCATAATTTCGTCCGCATATCATTTTTAATGCCTTTAAAAAGCATAACATGCCTCTCGACAACATCAGATTTCTCCCTAGTCTTCCTACGCTAATTACGAATAAACTCTTAATACTCTTTTTCACCGACCTCATCAGAAAATATCGTAAAGAAAGAAAGCTAATTTCTCGCCAAAATGTCAGAAGAAGCCCCAAATCTTTATTTTGTTTCTACATTTGGTGATTCTCTACTACGCTCTGCAGGACTTGGAATCCGCCGATTTTGAGACACCTTGTATTTATTCTTTATCTTACTTACACTTTAAGGAACCCGTTGAAATACAGCTACATTATTATTAGAATTATTTAAGTTGTGTATAATTTGACAGTTCTCCAGTTACGATTTATCTTTACTTGGTCAAGTATTAATTGAAAAAATTGTGATTGAAACTTCCTATAATTCCTGACGGTATTTTTTTTATTTTCCACTTTTTTACGTTTGTACAGGTCATCGTATTGCAAATTTTTAACGTATTGTAATATAATTGTTCTCTTCTCTTTGTGGCGTCTTTTTTTGTTTCGTAGTTTGTGTTTTTTGGTTCAATTTTGTAAAGCGTTTGTTGTTTTGGTCCAGGTGGACAAGCAGCAGGCGCTCCTCGAAGCCGACGACCCCGTGTCCCAGCTGCACAAATGCGCCTTTTACATGAAAGACACCGAACGCATGTACCTCTGCCTCTCCCAAGAGCGCATCATCCAGTTCCAGGCCACCCCTTGCCCCAAAGAGCCCAACAAGGAGATGATCAACGACGGCGCCTGCTGGACCATCATCTCCACCGACAAGGCCGAGTACCAGTTCTACGAGGGCATGGGCCCCGTGCGCTCCCCCGTGACCCCCGTGCCCATCGTGCACAGCCTGCACTTGAACGGCGGCGGCGAAGTGGCGATGCTGGAGCTCACGGGCGACAACTTCTCGCCGTCCCTGCAGGTGTGGTTCGGGGACGTGGAGGCCGAGACCATGTACCGGTGCCAGGAGTCCATGCTGTGCGTGGTCCCGGACATCTCGCAGTTCCGGGGCGAGTGGCTGTGGGTGCGGCAGCCGACCCAGGTCCCGGTCTCCTTGGTGCGGAACGACGGGATTATCTATGCCACGGGGTTGACGTTCACGTATACGCCGGAGCCGGGGCCCCGACCGCAGTGTTTGCCTGCGGACGAGATCATGAGGCATGGGCAGAGGAGCGCGGCGGCGGCGCAGGGGCAGAGCCAGGCGCTGACGCAGGAGGCGGCGTGGAACTCGCACGGAGGGATGCATTAGGGGGTGGGTAGGTAGATGCAATAAAGTTAGGTAGGGTGTACAACGACCATTGTGTTTTTTCTCGAGTGGACACTCAGTATTAAATTTTGAGATTGGAAGTGGCACGAGTCTTCTGTATTATGATTTATTGTGATATGTTTTTTGAGTAGGCGGTCGTAGAGAAGCAAAAGTTGGTATCAATTTTTCCTTATTTTTTAATTGATGCAGTTGACCGGCCTAAGACTTGTAGGATGTGTTTCTACAGCGGTGTAAAGAGATACTTAGCCTTATGAACAAACCAAAGTTATGTAAGTTTTCTAATTGTCAGTCAGAATGAATAGTCCAACAATTTTTACTTAGTATTAAGTAAATTATGCTCAATTTGCCGATGAATAATAAATAATAGGTAATAAAAAATCTCGACAGGAAAACATGACAACAACGAATTTATGGCAAATGTAATGAGTGTAAATATCTTTATTAGAATTAGTTTTATTCTACGTAAAATAATACATAAACAAACTGTACATGCTGCATATTTTGTAGAAATAAAAACTATTTGAATAATATCACCATTCTTCAAACCCCTAACAGAAAAAAAATCACAGTGAGTACGGAAGGCCTTCCGCATTTTCACATCCATTCAAGTCAGTTCTCACGACAAAATCTCATTTTCTTGAAAATGATTATTCATACATGTGGGAATTCGGGTCTTAACAATGGTATTATTTTTAATAATTGCTTTTCCTACTGTATATTAATTAGTCGGTCCCATTCCCACAATTGAGGTGGGAATTCTCATCTCATTTGATTCTTAAACTTCTGTTTGCTCATGTAAGTGAGGGAGATATAGGGGGTCACAAGGTCGCCCAAGTTATAGCTAAGGGAGGTTTCGCAAGGAGTCTCTGACGATGGTTTTGTGGCAGTATGTGTTGCCCGAAGGGCTGGGTGACGAGGATTTTCTAAGACGCAGTTCGATTAATTGGCGATGTTAATTAAGTAAATAATTGAGTTAAGCAGTTAATGAATGAACATGCAGCAATAACAGGAAATCATATAATCATGAAAATGCTCTTGATGGCTTCACATAATAACATACGTGAGAATCCAAAGGCTATTGTTGAGACGGTGAGGTTTATTAATGGGTTGATTATCTGATTAGACGAATGAGGGAAATTGGAGGATTAAAAGTAAATCGGCGTTTGTGTAATTTTGCAATTTGCTCATTAGTGACACAAAAGAATTATAAATAAAATAGTAACTCGTATGATGAAAAGATAAACAAATAAAATCGTATTTTCTTGTAAAAAAATTGAGGCAGTAAAGTACCGTTTACTAGAGAAACTAAGGTCCTATGATTTTTTTTAATTAAGTAAAGACTTACAGATAAAAACTATAAAAAATGTGGAGAATAAATTCAGGAAAATAAAATGTACGAAATCAAAGAACAGTGCAAGATGCAACAACAGCTAAATAAAATTTGTAAAACGATTTAAGCTGAGGGACGATTTATTCTAAGATCGATTGCAAATAGTAGTTTGATTTTAATTTGGATATTATGTCAGCGAGAGAAAGCGATTATTCAGTTTTTTATTTTAATTTCGTAAAAACATTATAACATAACTATGAAACTAAATTTAAGAATATTTGTTCACTGAAATAAAAAAATGCTTATAAAATAAATCGAGAATTGTCCATTAGAATAGGTCGTGTAAAGCTGAGCGCATACAAAAAAAATCTCTTATAAAGCTGGAATTATTTTTGCGCCTTTATATTTTTTTACTTAAAGAGAAAACAAGAAATAAATTTCATACTGAAACAATAAAATCGTTAGAAGAATTTTTCCCAGCCCATTAAACCGAATCTTAATATAAAAATAATTACTTGTGGGAAATATTCTAATGCTACTTTTTTATTTTTATAACATATTTTACACAAAGAACCGTAAAAAACTCATCAAACAAAAAATGCAGATTTTGTCATTTGTGCGCCTGTTTCTAGACATTTCCATTCAGTAAATGAGGCATTTTTTCTGCTTGTAGATCGTATCAACTCTCCCACAATTATGAAAAACACTTGTTTCACATTTCAAAACACTACTGTTGGCAAAAACAGGAGTCTTGTGTAGGCAACTAACAATTTACCTACCTTCATTTGTCGTGCACTGTATCTATATATCGTCTATATTTTTTTTTAAAATTCGTATCTTAACTGATATTTAGGACGAATTTCTAGAGCGTTGTAAAGAGACAAACCAAAGTTACGTTTTTTACCTAGAATTATTCTAAGTATGCTCAGATTGCCAATGAATAAATGACAAGTAAAAGGTAATAAAAAAATATCGACAGGATAAACATGAGAACGAATTCAGGGCAGGTGTAATGAGTAAGTATTTTTATTGGTATTAGTTTTATTCTACGTAAAAATAATACATAAACAATCTGTACATGCTGCATATTTTGTAGAAATAAAAATTATTTAAATAATATCTCATATTCTTCAAACCCCTAACAACAGAATAAAAAACCGATGATAAAATAAATAGAACTATATACACAGCGAGATTCAGGAAGGCCTAACGCATTTCACATCCATTCAAGTCAGTTCTCACGACAACCTCATTTTCTTAAAAATGATTATTCATACACGTGGGACCTCAGGACAATGGTATTTATTTAATTATTTTTCCTACTGTACGAGTATATTAATAAATCGGTCCCGTTTTTACAACTGAGGTGGAAATTGTCTCATTTGATTCTTAAACTTCTCTGTTTGCTCATGTTTGTCAACATGAGGGAAATATAGGAGGTCAAAAGATCGTCCATCTTGTAGCCAAGGGAGGTTTCACAGAGGAGTTTCGAGCCCCTGACGAGGTTACCGATGGTCATGTGGAAGTAAGTGTTGCCCGACGACCAGTTGGATATCCGCGTGAAGGGGTGGGTGACAAGGATTTCCTAAAATGATTAATGAATTAATTAAAAGCCAATGCAAAAAAAACTAGGGTAGGCAACCAGTAATTCACCCACCTTCGTATTGGGATGGATCAAGCTAACGCCGTGCTTGTTAATCGCAATCAGCAGCATTTCGGGATAATTCGGATCAGTGGTTTGCTTGACTTCGAAAAAGGCCGAACCGAAAGTGGGCCATCTATACACGATCTTCAAAAACGTGATTTTGGCATCTTCAGGACTCATCCCAGCGTCTTGATTGTAGGCAGCGACAATCGCTCTCTTCCAGTCGTTTGCGCTCTGCACTTTGACTAAATCTGCAGGGATCAGCTCGCGCAACATTTGCCTACGAATCGAGGAATTAGCTAGGTCTAGGTGCGCATAACGTGTGACTTACGGTATCGCTTGCAACTCCTGCTTGCTCTCGCCAAACCGGACCCTGTACACCAGCGCTGCCAGCTTGGCAGCCTCCTCTTTCGTGCACTTGTGGTAACCTCTTATCAACTTCGGCAGCTCCTGATGGAAGTGGAAGATTAAATCGGCGTTCTTGTCTTTGCCGGGCACCGTGTTCGTCCACAGTTTCTTCATGAAGAAGACTTGGTACGAGAATTGGGGAGTGATTCCGTCGCGGGTTGGCCGAGCTTTGCGGATCCAGTCGGTCAAATGGCGGACGAAATCGAAGAAAAAGTCGCCCTCGGGGACGCTTATCACCTTATCGGCGATCTTGACGAAGAGACTGAAGCCCTCACTTGAGCGCAAATTGAGTCTTTGGCTGATGTTCTGGCAGAAATCCTTCGCCCGAGTGCTCGAGTCCACCTCGAAGGCTTCGTCCGTGTCGTCGGGGAAGTACACCTTATGGAAAATTTGCGTGGTTTTGTGCTGGATAGCCTCGACTTCGACCTGGTGTGGGGGATATTTCCGCTGGCCGTTCCTTAAAGTTTTTTGGAGCCTTTGGAGGGAATCCTGCGAGATGGGGTGTCTCCGACTCCGCAAAAACATAGTCAATTCCTTTTGCAAACTTTGCGAACACGTGAACAAACCAGTCGCCAGCCACATCAACTCCCACCCCCGCTCCTCCGATAATCTATTTCTATTATCCGTCAATTGTTTCATAATCTGGCAATAAATCTCATCTCTTAGAATTTCGTGTTTGAGGGGTCCGTCAAAAATATGGTCGGTGTATTCATTGCCAAGCCTTGGCCGTTTCGAGGGTAAATCCCCCATGTATTTTAGAATGGCGCTGAAGGCAAAACACGCCTCTTCGGCAAGCTCCTCCTTCATTAACAGTTTTTTGAGGAGCGGTTGTTTGATTGGCTCGCGTGAGTGTCGCCACAAGTCGTCGACGCCCCGTCGTGCCGACGTCAGAGTTAACGCCTTGGACATGGTGCGTTTGATTGGTGGGCGGAAATGATCGATTGCGTATTCAGCGAGAGTGTGTGGCCGATCGCGCGAATCCGTCCCGTTCATTGAGTACTGCTGGCTGAGTCTCCGCCCATGCTCCGCCCCCTCGATCGAAAACAATTGGAGGATATCGGCCGGGGGTTTGGACATGCACGGGAGGACGTAAACCGTCTCTGCCGGGAAATCCCCCTTTTCCATCGTGCGTTCGCACCGCCCTACGCACCACCCGGAGTTCAGGACCGTTTCTCCGGTACTGTCCTCCTCAAGGACGATTAGATCGCCTTTGAGAAATGTTAGGAAACTTGAGCCTTCGCCTGGGGCTTTGTAGTCCTGGAGCGCAATCACGAATTTCGAGCGTTTTTTCAAACCTTCGAGGAAGTAGACCACCAAGTCACGGATGTCTTCGGCGTTGGGGCTCTGGAATGTGAATTCCTCGCCCCTGACTGTGCTCAGACTGAACGTTTGGGTGAAAACCTTGTTGGTTTTTTGACTGGAGACGGTGGTGATTTCCGGGAAGGATAACTCCAGGAGGACCTGCTCCTGGTCGTCCACCACGTAAACTCCGGTCCAGTTGACCGCAATTATGACGTCGTTCTTGGGGAGGTTTGGGCCGGAGTTACGGTACGCCTCGTAGAACCGTGAGAAGAGCAAAGGCCACTTGAACTTGGCATAACTGACCACGTCCTCTTTGACTCGCAAAATCGCCGCTTTTTCCTTGACGTAGTAACTCTTTTTGTAGGCTTGGACGACAAGCGCCGCCCACCGATCCACCGCCTTCTCCACCCCCGTCAAGCAATAATCGGGGATGTAGTTGGGCAACAAAGTCAACAACCGGTCAACGTTCAGATCCGTGTTAAACTCAATATAATACTGCTGGGCGGCTATCATGGCCAAATCCTCCTCCTTATCACACCGATACTCCCCAAACTTCACCCCGCGCACCACCTGCTGATAAATCAAGTTGGTCGCGACTTGATCTTCGGTTGGTTCATGCCATGGGGCGAAAATCTCCTTCCGGAAGAACAGCCTCCAAGGGGCGTTCCTCTCTTGCGCCCCCTGTTCCTTGGCGTATTGCTCGCACTGGGAGATGGCGTCCATGACATGATCGCCGCCACTGCCCAACGAGGACACTTTATCAAACAGCGCGATGTAGAGGGAGAACCCGAATTGGTCCTTTAGCCCGATTTTGTCCGACAATTGGTTGCATAATTCACGAGCTGTGGTCGCGGAATCGGCCAACAGAGTCTTAGTATTACCATCCATGAAAGTAATGGGCAACATGATAGGTTTCTTGGACTTGGTCGCTTGCAACTCGAGCCAACTTGGGGGCTGGTTCCGCGTACCGTTATTAAACGTGCGTTTGAGGCGGTCCTCGCAATACGGGGCGTAGCCTGGGGGGCCCTCCCGTATAAACGCCCGCAAATAATTGACAAATTTCTCCGAAGGAGCGAAACAACCCACACAGAGGGAGAGCAGGATCCAGCCTCTGGCGTGTGACGATTTCGACGGGTTATTGGTCAATTGTTTGCAGATTTGGCAATAAATTTCGTCCCGTAGTTCGGCTCGCAAAATTCCATGCCCGATTATAAAGTGTAATTTTTCCAAATTTGAGGTCGGGCGTGACTCAAGCCATGACTGGTAGCTGTCAGCTGTATATTCCTCATCTTGCAGCTTCCGCCTCACATCCTCCCCTAGTTTATTCTTCCGTTTCAAAGTCAGCGAGACTAGTTTATTCCGAATCGAGCGTGGTTTCTGCTTCATGAACGAATCCGGGTCCAGCCCCATCATTTGCGCCTCTTGAAACTCCTTGCTTCGGATGAAATTGCGGCCTAAAGTGGCCGTCACTTTGGACATTACGGAGGTGTTGTCGCGGTCCATGGTGTGGTACCTGGGCTCGGGTAAATCCCCGGTGAAGCGGAGGATCGTGACCCAGAGCGCCTGCGCGGCGAGTTGGTCTCCTTGCGTGTGCAAAGGCAAAAGTGGGTGTTTCAGCGGCTTGCGCGAGTATTGGTGACCCACGTTGCCTTGGAAGTAGGTCGCAGCGAATTTTTGGAACTTGAATTCGGACAAATCCTCCTCATCTTCCGACTGTGTCTGCATGGGGCTTATGATCTCGGACTCCGCAGGCTGGGAGGGCAAGTCATTGAAAACCGAGGTCTCGCGGCCCGGAGTTGGGGCCTCGCTGGAACTGTCCGGGAGGAAGTCAAACATGGCTTCGACTAGCTTCGAGTCATCAACGGGCTCGTCGGCTTTTCGGGCCGCGTCGTTGATTAAATTCTTCTTGACTTCAACACGTCGTCGCTCCTCCATCTCCAACTCCATTTCTTTCCTCTCCAGTTCGTACATTCGCTCGCGGTAGTTTTGCTCGGCTATCTCTTTCGCTCTTTTATTCCCGGCATCTTTCAACTCGCGTTCTTCCTTTTTCTTCAATCTTAAAGCCTCAACGTGGCTTCGCCTCTCAAATTTGATTTTCTTGAACTTGCGCTGGGCTATCATTCGGCGCACGTGTGACTGTATTTTAATGATGGCCCACATTTTGTGGCCGTATTCCCGCCGCACGAGATAGCCCCGAGCGTGGGCTTGCAGCCCCACAATGTGACCCCGCAAATGCTGGAAGCGGTGCGAAAGCACCCGAGCCCTGATCAGTGCTTGCAGTCGCATGTAACCCACGCGCATCCGTTTGTACCTCTGTCTCTGGATGTAGCCCTTCCAGTACTTTTGTATTATCATGGTGGCCGCTTTGAGGCGCAGGAAGCGCCTCCGGTAGACCCAGCCCCGGATTGAGCGTTGCAAAATCAGGATTTTTTTCGTAAGGACTCTATCGCGTTCCTGCTCCAAAAATAAATCGTGGGCGTCCTTGAGAAACACTTTCGTGTGGCCGAGCTGGTAGTCCGAACGGCCCAAAACCGCGGCGCATATTTTGGCAGTGGCGGCCCGGCAGTCGGTTCGATGGGCCGGGGGAATCCCCGAGATTAGAAACCTGTATCGTTCGACAAACTCGCTGAAGCTGTGCCGGATCGGATAGCCGGCTCTTCGTATCCGGATTGTTTCCATCATGCCGGAGTAGCGTAACTGGCGACAGCACAAATTGCGGTCGAACATCATGGGTTTTTTAAATTCGTTTGGTTTGATACACCGTATGAAAAACGGTTGGCAGTTGGATAAGGTTCGCATAAGTGAGTCGAGACTTTTCTTGAATTGGGTTGAGAGTGTCGGGGTTCTTTTCCTGGTCTCCGACCCCATGCCAATGTCGTCGGCGAATATTTGTTGCAGGAATTTATTGTTAGAGATTGCCACTAGCTGGAGCAGGTCGGCACTGAAGGTGTCCCGGTTCTTCTCCAGGAAACTCCGCGTGTCGTAGAAGACGATCCCGGCGAAGTGGTTCAAACCGAAGCTTGTGTTGATGTCCGATTTCGGTTTGAGGTAGTTTCGGTGCGTTCCGTGTGTTTTGTGCAACTTGGCCAGCATGGTCTGGTCAGTGCCTTTCGGGAACTTGCTCTCTTCATCGATCAGCGCCATGATATTGAGTTGTTTGACCGCAATCAAGTCCAGCGAGTCCTGATTGTCCACGAATTCGATATGTTGCCAGTTGATCCCCTCGTTGTTGTACTCCTCCTGCTCCAATTTAAAGATATGCCTGACGAAAAACTGCTGGAGATTCTCGTTCGCGAAATTGATACAAAACTGTTCGAAACTATTATGATTAAAATTCTCAAACCCGAAAATGTCTAAAACACCGATCGAACTCCTCTGCCGTTCCTTCGGCCTGTATATTGCACTGTTGATTTTTTTGACTATGTGGACGAAGAGCCGCCCGTAGATGCCTTTAACGAAGGCGTCGCGGACGTCGACGCTCTGCTCGCGGGATAAGGTCGAGACTACGGTTTCCCCGTGGGCGAAGAGCGTTTTCCTGGTGAGGGCGTCGATGAGCGGCTGTGGGGGCACCCCCAGCAGGTGGGCAACGCGGTGGACGTTGGTCGGGTCCGGGATTTCCGTCGCGTCCAAGTTGTCCACCACCGTGGCTTTGTATTTAATGTTGCCAATGTGGAGGAGTGCGGCTAGGAGTTTCATTATTTCCCAGATCTCCGGGTCGGAGAAGAGGAGCACTTTCATGGCGCTGCGGATGTCGGCGAACTCGGCAGCGTCGTCCCGGCCCTCGCACGTTATACAACCGCCCTAAAAAATTAATAATAAATAAATAAACACAAAACAATAAGTGCGTACCCCCGTGAGATATCTAAATTGACTAGCATCGCCCAATTCGAGTTTCTTCTTCTCCTCCTTGCCCAGCCCGGCCAACAGGCAATAGAAAACGTGGTAGTTCCTCTCGTCCGGATTCTGGGACACAATCCGGCTTTTCTCGAGCAAGTACTGCTCGATTTTGGCACCTTCAATAACCCCGCTACTGTTGAAATGAATATCAATGTATTTGCCGAATCTTGAGCTGTTGTCGTTCCGGACTGTCTTCGCGTTACCGAAAGCTTCCAAAATGGGGTTAGCTTCCAGGATTTGTTGCTCAATCCAGGAATGTTTGCCGCTGATAGCCGCCAAGTACTGGAGAATCAACTTCGTGCTCTCTGTTTTACCGGCCCCTGACTCCCCAGAAATGACCACGCACTGGTCCTGGCCATAACGCCGCATGTTCCCGTAGCAGTTATCACCGATGGCGAAAATATGTGGGGGTAGTTCCCCGATTTTGCGCTCCTTGTACAGTTTTATCTGTTCGGCGGTGTAAATGGGGAGGACTTGGTACGGGTTGACGGCGACCAGAATCGAGCCAGTGTAAGTCTGGAAAAATAGTTTTTTCCGGCTATTTCTCGTTTTTTGGGAGGCTTACATAAATGAGATTTTCGTTGTATCTGATATGCAAGTTCCTGAGAATCCCGGCCTCGTGGAGGTCGCCCAGCCCGATCATGTCTTCGACCCCGTGGATGGACGTTGCGTGCATTGCCTTAATTCGGCGATCTGGAGACAGCCAGTGCTCCTCCCCGTCATCGTCCCGGACGGCGATCCTTCGCCCCTCGGCGGAGACCACCTTGGCACCGATGGCCACGTCGAATTCATTTCCAGAAATGGGCTCGATCCAGATGTAATCACCCTAGAATCACAATTCACACACCTGTTCAACGTGATTAAATTAATTGCAGGCTTGCTGCACGTTCCACGTAATTGCTGGGCTGGGATTTAATAAAAACCATTAGATAGAGACTTAATGATTAATAAATTCGGTGCCTCGCTGTGAGAACCTCGGTGACCTCTCAGGTTCAATAACTCGTACCGAATTCGAAAATTGACAATTTCCTAACGGTCACCTGCACCAGTTTCATCTCTGGTGATGATAATCAATGCATTTCCTCCGTGCCACGAGTGATTAATGGCGCGGAAGTTGGCTCTTATCGAAAAATATTTGAGAAATGTGCCAAGGGGTCAGAAAAACGGCGCAAAACCGTTCGTGCTGTTGGTATGAGGAGCACGTAAGTGTGCCCGTTTCGACTCTTCTTGAAGAGTTTCAAGGACCGGAAGAATTGAAAGTTGGTTAAGAAAACAGCTGCAATGACCATTCTTCACTTCAATGAACAAAGAAACTTGATTGAGCAAAGCGGAATTGCAACGTCACGGGTTCGCCAGTGGCGTGTTTGAACGCCAAATTAGGGACAAGTCGGGACTTGAACGTAATCACACGGTTCTTCCTTTAGTTTTTAACACTCCCTGATAAATAAAACTCTTTAATTTGTCATTTGTGTTTTATTTTACTTAGAATACGTTTTATTTTTAGAATTACAGTGAGATTACGAGTAGATTTATCGGAGGCTTATCTAAAAATTTAAACAATTTGAAGATCCAAGCATTGTTGACATGATAAAACCCGTTAATCATTAGGTGTGTTCGACACTGTAACGCAACACAATAATGCTGTCATAGTCAGCCATAAATTAATTTTACAGACATCACCACACTCGTAAATTTTCAAAATTTTATGGCTCCGTCTGAATAATAATGCTTTTCCTCGAGTTCCGCCTTTAGGTCCGGTTTAAATATCATTTCCTAATAAATTTTGAGCCCGCCACTGTGTGCCCGACGTCTCAATCCAATCGAGAAGTGTGTCCAAACAAATCAAATCCTTGTTTGCGATTGCCCAACCTTGACAGTGCGGTTTTTGCAAAAAAGTGACCCCAATCTAGGCCACAGCGGCCCATCGGTCACTCTCTAAATTATGCAAACAATACAAGAGAGGAAATCGGATACAGGAAGTGAGTCTTCATGGTTTGATGGTCGTGGTATCGGGGAGATACGTACTATATGAAACTTTTGTCTCTTTGTGGCACTTCCGGAGGTTTTCGCCCCTTTAATCGGGGTATCAATGGCCGATAAACGCCAAGTCTAGACGAGTCATCGCGACTTTCGCCAGGAGAGAAACTCCAGTAAAAACAATAATTATTATTAATAAAACGAAACCACTTACCCGTGTCACTATAACCATGGTGGCGACGCATCAATGTTCCTGCAACGAAACCTTTTGTTAATTTAATTGAATTCATCGTGTGATAAGAGGCACATTTTAGCGATTTTGATCGATTGACGAACGGTCGATAGCGCAAGAAAGTCAATTAATAGTTGAATTATCGTTACGACATTTTGCAAAACCGGCTTTTGTGTCCATAATCCAAGGCTTTCGACTGGTGCATTGTTGCAAACGCGACTTTCGGTTTCTCGATGGGAAAAGTGGCGGAAAATGGAGCGAATCGCGTGTTTTTTGCAAAATTACATCCAACTACAATATTGTAATTTGTCAACCTTGGCTCATCCTTCGACAAGAAAATTGCATTTGGCGGAAATAACAGGGAGATAAAGCCACCATTAGGGCTTTTTGTTTTTGAGTAATTCGGTTTGGTAGAAATGTACCGTTTTTACGCCTACTTGGCGCTGTGAAGGCCACGTTTTGTTCGGTTTTCTAACAATAGTAGATTCTTTCACTTGTTTTTTGTCTAATGTTCACTCTTTATTTATTTGTCCTCAAGTTTTTTCATACTGAGAAGCTTGTGTAAATGTGGTAGACGTAATCGATTGCTCACGATTATTTATGGTCATGTACAGGGTGATTCAGCGATAAGCGATTTAAATTAAGTAAAAAATACTTTTGATTCAAAATTTTTATTCAGGGAATAGACATATGACATAATATAAGTCAACAAATATCGATTAAATTGCAAATTTGGCCTTGAAACGCCCACAATTGGCAACGACCTCAAGCCCCCTGCAATTATTTTTATCAAATTTAGGTAAACCTCGAGTGAAAGTTGATTAGAAGGTAATGGCTCCATTCATACTCATATTTCACATCAAAGATGATTGAGGCCACCACTTGCGTCAAGGCAAAATTAGGGGCATTTTTGATTACGAACGATTTTTTTCCGATTTATTTGTAAATAAATAGTCCGAAAGCTGACTCATCTTGTACATTATTCTTTTATGAAGAAACATAGCGTACAATGTCAAGGTTGCCGAGTCTACGACCTTTGATCTAGACGGCTATACATCGCGAAAGATCAAGCAAGCCACGCGGCATCTCCACGCCTACTTTTTTCTACTTTCTACTTTAACACACTGTACACTGATCCACATTTCATTGCATACAATGGCTCATCTCTCGCGAAAAAAAGGAAAATTCTCATTGTTCCATTCATTAAAAAATGCTTAGATATGGAAAACGTGTAATGTTTACGTAAGGTACAATCTGGAGTAGTGTGTTTCGGTTTCATTGTTAATTTTGGACAGCGTGAGAGATGAGCGGTTTAGACACCGTTTTCGATTAACATCGACATAATTAAATTAAGGTCACAAATGAACAATTGACGAAAGTCGAATCATAACGGTCATCCAGCACCACTCTGTATATAGTGCGTTCGCTGGCATATGGCTTCCGCGAAAATTCGCAATGCAGTTGGGAAATTTCGTCTGCAAAGTTGGCGATTTATACAGAGAGTGTCAAAAAGAAAGGTTCAAAATGGGTCGAAATTTACATTCGAAAGGATTGTAATTCACACAAATTGCAAAATTTTGACACTTTCTCCACTTTTATTCAAATCAAACAACAATTTCGTGCATGTTTTCCCCAGCGATGAGAGAATTTTCCTAAAATAAGAAATGCATCAAGTCGCGGTGACCTTTAAATGTCAAATTAACACAGCCAACTAATAAAGCGTATTGACGAGTGACGCTTAATTAACTGTGTCTATAAAAATTTATTTCTTGTCATGGTGACGGTCAAGGAATGGCAAAAATGCTGTTGAAGTGTTAAGTTTTTAAACCAATTTACCATTTTCTTATCAGAGGTGTCTCATTTCATCATTAAAACTTTACAGTTAATTTACAAGTTTACAACAATAACGTTACATTTATTACGATGTTTCGTCAGGTGGCGATATGGTTCCATTTTTTGTCAAGGAAATCACAGACTACAATATCCTACTTATAGAATAAGAGAGAAATCTCGTGTCTAGTAGATTATAAGAAAATTTATCAACTCCAATAATAATTTAAATTTGCAATGTAAAACGGACTTTCTATACACTTTATTTATATTTGTTTGTATCAATGGAGCTTGTGTCTCGTGGCTGTTGATAAGCGCAAATTGTGACATTCTAGAAGTATTGTGAAAGTCGGGAACTTTAAAAATCTTCTGCAATTAATTTATAGGCACGGTAGGTATAGTCTCAGTTAGCTATGAGCTGATTAACTTAATTAGATTGTCACCGGCAAATAACAGAAATATCTTCTGCTACATTCCGTTTCAATTTAATAAACGACACGAGAATGATTTTAAATACAAAAATTCGTTCACATTATCAATTATCCAAGTTCTGTTTTTCGTAACTGTCAGAAATTATCATAATAAGATCAGCCCACCCGTGGAAAAGTGACAGCTGCCTACTATGACCTGTTTCTTTTTTAAAAATGCGCTGGTGCTTTGGATGGGATAGGTATGTCAAAAGAAATTCCACAGCCTTCTTTTGTTTTTTTAACATTTAATTAAAAGTCAATAATTAACTGACACAATAAAATGAAGAAATCAATAGGAAAATAGGTATTAAAATAAATCTTTTTTTTGTTTCTTGTATTATATTTTTTGGTGTTTTCTGTGCACTTTTACAATTTCTTATAAGGGTATATTTTTTCTAATTCCAATAAATGCCTAGCCTTTAATCAGTAATGCCGTTACATATTTTTGAAGAAGTTAAGTACTGTAATAATAATTATACAAATTATTTCCCAAAATTAGATAATATTAATTCATTCATTTATTACTAATCTATCATTATATTATAATTATCTATACTGCCAAAAACGCCAGAAATTGATAAAAAATTTTTTGAAGAAATTGTATCCGTTGTCCACGGTCATTAGGACTCATAACTTTTTTTATTTTTTTTTATTTCGGTGTTTTTTGTTGTTGTGTATTCTTTCGTTTTAGGATTCGAAGCCTTTTTGGATCATTTTGACGGAGCTGTCACTTGGATACGGCATTCAAAATTTAAATTAAGCGGCACATTACGCTCAAATTTCATAGGTGACTTGATGAACAACCATTTTTGAATATAATAACTACTATAACTAACACCCAAAAAAACTATTTCTATCCACATTGTAAAACGATATTTTAACATTGTTTTGTGCAAAAAATACATAAAAAAATATCGCTAGATCCAGATTTATTTACTCAAATTCAATTCGCGATTACTTTGACCCTTGTCAAGTAATCTACATTTTTTATTATTTGTTATTATAGTCCCAGTACAGGGAAAAAATGAAATAGTCCTTTTTTAACACACGGTTTAAGATGCAAGGCCACACCTTCGCCATTTCTTTTGATGGTGAGTGTACACCGTAATGAGTTTTCTCATTTCTTGTTTATTTTGTCTTAAAGTAGTACCAATGTGTTTTTATTTTTTATTTTGTTTTGTACTTTTATTGTTTGGGTTAAATTTAATCCATCCTTTCTTATTATTTAATCTAAACTGGAAAAACACGTAAGGAAGCACTAAAAAATGAAGTACCACGAAGAATGGTACTAATAAAAGCCATTGTTGTGCCAATGATTGTCACGGTGTTAATACAAACAATTTCGATGGTAATTATCTCCGCGAAGCGATTAATGTCCTATTGGCGTTTATTTAGCAGAAATTTGACTGGAATGGCAACAGTGGGTTCAGGTAAATTACCTGTGGCTCACGCTAGGTAAAGTAGGCGTATCGAACCCCGGCAAATTCCTTGCCCAAATTACCCGGATCTGCCCCGTCCACGTGACCGCTTACAAAACAGCTTACTGTACATACAGTAATTGTTTGCATTAAACAATGATAAACCATATAGATAACAGTATTTACAAGACACGGCGTCCAAGAAGAGAATAGCGGAATGTGTGTGGACTTAAGGCAAAGTACCGGTAAATCCGAAGAATGTCTAACATCTCATCATAAAAAACTTGTTATCTGAGCCGACACCTGTTCCCAATCCCTAAGCCATCGGATTTCCATCGCGAACTCGCTTTCCTCGACTTCTTTCCGGAGGATGGTAGAGCGTGAAGATGCCTCTGGCCGTAAAGAAGCGCGACGTGGAAAGAAGTTGGGACTTTACCTGGGTTTTACAATGTAATCCTTAACATAATGTTGGGTAATTTGAAGAGGACACACAACGCGACACTAACACCTCATCAGGTCCCGGTACTAACGTTCCGCCGCACTCAACTATCACCAAATGGTCAAGTTTCTGTTACTTTAATTGCTTGCGCCCAGGTGAGGCAGCGCCATCGACGGACAGGTGTGGAAGTTGAGGAGGAGGCAGGTGACTGTAGAGGGCACCACGGGCAATGTCACGGGTTCGACTACCTCAATGACGATGTGAGTCATCCTCCACTCAAAATTTTGAGTCAATTTGAAGTTTGAGTAATGGTTGGGGGGCTCTATGCTTTGTTTAATTATCGCCCAGTCGGAGAAACTCCAACCGGGCCTCAAAAAATTGTCATAGACTCATTTGTATTGTCCCACTCCACGGAAATCTTTAGTAAAAGGCGAAAGATTTATTCGCTTTGAAGTGAGACCAGAGTGGGGAAAAATTTGGCTGATGGGATACTTATGTCAGGGAGGCGGTTAGGAAGTCGGGACTTCTAATAGGTCGCACCCTCTAACGATGTGCGCTCAAACTATTAGATAACGGCGAACAGATAAGTGTTCGAAAAAAGTTAAGGATTTTATTGATTGAAGATGAATGTATTAAAACTTTTTTCGGTCAGTTTAACATTAATTCTAATGAATGTAGTAACAATGTTTAAATCCACAACTAATATTATGCCCAGTTTTGAACTATAATGAACTATTTTATTAGAATTGTGCCTGTTTTTCAACGCTTTGTCTTTTTTACGTCTTTTCTCTTTGTTCACTAAATTTCCATTTTTAAAAAATGTTTCTTTACTTTGTGATCTTTGATAAAAATTATCGCCCACTCAGAGAAAGTTCAACCGGACCTCAAAAATTGTTAAACCCAAAAAGTTGCATTGTAAAATGCGAATAAAAGATTTATTCGACGATAATTTAGCAAAAAGTTGGACTCTAATTACGACTCAGTCTCAAATTATTGAGAATTTCGTAAAATTCCAACGGATAACTGTAAAGTGATAAAGATTATATCTAATGTTGCAATTTTCGTTTTTATTTATGCGATTTTTACTTGTATGGCAACGTTAATTCATTAGGTAACAGTTAATCAAACTGAAGAGTTAAAAAATTGAATAAATAAATAAATTTACCCTACTTTACCTATTTGTTGTCTAATTTCAAACAATTACAATATACATACGGCATATCTCTTCATTGTTGTAATGTTTTATGGCATGTTTCAATAAATAATTTCAATAAATTTCGTTTTTATGTTTTGTCCTTACATCATCTACTTTTTTTTAGCAAAGTTACTGCAACAGGATTTTTTTTCACTGACTTATACAGGGTGTCTCAAAATTTATTCTTATTTAAATGCAGGCTAAAAGTTTCAGTGTTTATTGTTATTTATGGTGCAGATGATAGTGAAGAATAATAATGAATAATTTCTCAAAAATTAGCTTTATTTTGGGGTAAAAAAAATCTAAAATTTTTGTAATTTAATGTCGTTTTATTTTTAAGAAAAATTACAAAAAATAGTATTTTTTTATTTTAAAATAAAGCTAATTTTTCGAGAAATTATTGTACACTCTAATTTTCCACCATGCATAACAATAAACACTGAACTTTTTAGCTAAGCGTTTGAAGAAAACGCAATTCAAATTGTGGGGAAGCCCCGAGATGATCAAATTTAATCTTTAAAAATTAACTGAATGGAAATTTTAAATGATAATAGAAAAAAAAATGGGTCAAAGACAAGAGGAACCTGAAAACTATTTTCAGTACATTTTTTTAATCGTATAAAATTTTTTTTTTCAATTTCAAAATTAAAATATGGAATATTCGAAAAAAAAACTAAAAAACGTCTGAATTTACTTATAACGTAATTTTTCAACTAGTTGTTACGAGTTTTTTTTTTCAACAGTTAATCTCCGATCTTCAAATCAGAAAGTTTATGTTTAGGTCGGAAGGGAAAAAAATGTTTCTAGATTTTTGCAAAAGCGCTACATAGTTCAGAATTTCATAATTCAGACAACTATCGAATTTGGAATTTTTGGATTCACTTTTGAAATTTACTCGCAAAAACCTGAATCGGTTTGGAAATCTTTACTTTACTAAATGAGCAGTTTGATACAATTTTAATGGCCCACATCATCATGGAAAAAGTGTGAATCGTGTTCCCAAGGTCGTTTGCCATAAATAAATAACCCAATTAAACAAACTCTAGACTTCCGGAAAGTGCGATCAACAATTTTTTGTGCACGAATTCGTTAATTCTGAGGACTAGTAGCCAAAAACATACGAAATTGGCCAAAAAACCTAGCGCAAACCTTATCATATCACTCCTTATCTAACCCAAATTCGGAACCTCGACTTTGTTTTGAGCGTAATTTACAACAGTTGGTTCGATCATCCCAAAATAAACAATTCATAGTGCACCGAACTTCGCCCCCTTCCACAAACATTAAAATTCCTCCACCTTCACCTAAAATTTTTTTGGCTTTCTTCCAACTCAAACTTTGCCGCCGTCCCCCACCAGACCTCATCCTAGAAACATTTAACACCGCGAGTTTGGCAACGCGGAATATTCCCGTCACAGCTGTCAAGTAGTTCAGAGGCGGTTGTGTCCTGTGATCTCGTTTAGTGTTAAATTAAAATAAAGTCTCTCTAAACTACGATGAAAATCTGGACGAGTGAGCACACTTTCAAGTGAGTATCGCAAATTCGTGAGGAATTAAACTAATTTCGGCGAATTCAGTCACCCCTGGGAGACGGTGGCCACTGCCGCCTGGAGGAAGTACCCCAACCCCCACAACCCGGCAGTGATCGGCACCGACGTGGTGGAGCGCCAGGTCGTCGACGGGGTCCTCCACACCCACCGCTTAGTCAGCTCGATTTGGTACTTCCCCAAATGGGCACAGGCCGTAAGTTACATAAAATGCCCAAATGCCTGAAAAACTGCCAATTTCGAAACACGTGCGGCGTGACGCTAAAGTGACGTTTTTGCGATAATCGCGTCTGCCTTTTGTCTGTTACTTAAGCCACGGGCTGAGTGAGTGTTCTGGAACGCCAGTGGCTGGCCGATTGTGGCTCTTACGCAAGGGGCTATAAGGCCGCGCGTGAATCCGAGCGCCTCGTGCACAATTATGACCTTTGGACGGCACGTGAAGTGCATTCCGAATTGTTGGGACGCGGTCCAGAGTTTGTGGATCAATGAAAAAACGGGTAGATGGACGTAAAAAAGGTCAAGCTTTAATTATTCACAGCTGGCTTTGTCGTGTATCGATTTCCGATTGATTATGGGAATTTTGTGGGAAATTTTCCATGACCCGGGGGCAAGGTCATGGCGGAACTTTGCCGTATCAACAAGTGAAATATGGGAATGAGTCCCGGAATGACGTCACGCTGAAAAATTTCCCAGGAGAAAACTTGGAAAATTTTCACTTTCGGTTCAATTATTGCATCATTTCTAATACATTATTAAGATTTTATTGGTTTCAATATTGCATAAGGCTTGCTTTCTTTTCCGGCTTCCTATTGCAATTTTTTTGAGTAATGTTTATTTCTTTGTAATAAAAAATCGTAAGGAAACAACCACTAGTTTTGGACGTTTTGATCGATTTTTGTAGAAAAATCAATGAATGCCAAAAAATTATTAATTTCAATTTTCAAGCCTTAAACTGTTTTAATTAAGTGAAGTAAATTAATGCTTGTAGTTGGTCGTTGCAAAATGTAATTATGTCACATATTTTGTAATTCTAATTGAACGATAAGGATTACAGTTAATTTGGCAACGCCAGGTTATTGGAGTCGGAGTTGGCTTTGTTTCCAAGCCAACTGAGTCAGCTGACAAAAATCCTGCAAACGGTTTTTGTTAATCGATTATTTTATTTATAAATGCAAGTTTTTTCATAAAAAGAATAAAGTCCACAATATTGCAAAATCTTTCATTTAAATTACATTTTTTCTTTAGTTTTAGACGATTCATTAAATTAGATAAGCAGATCATAAATTAACACGACAGTTTTTTGCATAGTGGTTATTTAAATAAATTCGGTTATCACTTATCAGTGTGGACAAACTAGAAAAACAAATACCCAAACAAGACGCCTTTTTTAATTAATATTTTCGCAATCTTTTCGCTTGTTACATCAGCAAAAAAATGTTAAATTACGATTTTATTAATGGATTATATTTTCTAATTTTTTGTAAAAAATAAGTCAACGTTTCGTGTTGATCTTATCGTGACTCAAAAACATTTTTCCTAAATTAAAATTAAAAATTAAACTATTTTTATTTTTATTATTTTTTTAAAATTAAATAAATTTTTTTAAGTTGGAATTTGGTGAACCATAAGCAGGAAAAGCGACCATTTAAGAGGCATTAAGTTGCCATTTAAAATGCATTGACAAATAATGTCAAGTTAATCTCTAATTAAATTTTAATTGTGATTAAAACGTTCTGAAAATCGGCCCTGAATCTCTTTAAAAAACTGTGTCAAAAAAGGTTCAAACGGTTTTTTGTCATAAGAACTTTTAACTTAACTTTATCTTTTATGAATCAATAGTCAAGATTTTTCTTTCTTTGCAGGTGTTAAGGTGTCTTTTTTTCTACTCAAAAGATATGGAAATGATTAATAATCATTTCTGGCTGCGTCCTTCCAAAATTAGCAATTCGGAAATTCTTTTTTCCATTTTTGATTTCTTGTATTGTACAAGTTTATGAAGCCTAGAACGTTATTTAGAAATATTCCACTGTTACATAACGTTTATCGCATTAACGTAGGCGGTAGTAGGTGGATAGCACGAGTCAAATTAAAATTAATTTAATATTTTATTAAAAAACCTACGCTTGTGTAGATAGTTTTTCCACTAAATGTTACTTCATTTTTGTTTGTAGCTATTTTTATTTCGTTAGGAAAATTAAAAAAAACTTAATGGCTTGGTCAAGGTTTCGAGTTATTTTAAAACGACCGGATAAATAAATATAGACACCCTCCACATAGCTCCAAACAATGGTCATTTATGTATTTTTAATTCGTACTTTGTTTAATAATTATTGCATTGTTGAATGTTTTTTTAATATTATTTTCCGTTTTGTTGCAGATAATTGGTAGCGCCAAAGTATGTTACGCGCGTGAGCACTCAGAGGTGGACCCCTTCGCTCGCCGAATGATCCTCAGGACAATAAATTTGACCTTTTGTCGACATATCGCCGTCCATGAGACACTTAACTACCTCCCGCATCCATCAGACTCCAGCAAGACTCTCCTCAAACAAGAAGCTGTAGTTACGGTGAAAGGAGTCCCCCTCAACACCTACATGGAGGACCTCCTCACTAACAAAATCTCAAACAATGCCGGTAAAGGCAGACAGGCCATGGAATGGGTGATAAAAAAGTTGAACGACGAGGTGAAGGATTTAACGAGGAGTACAGACGAGATCCTTAACCAAACGAAGAAATCCATAGATGACATAGCGTCAAGTGCGAAAAAATCAATGGACGATATCTCGCAAAAGGCCAAAAAGAGTTTCGACGACATACAAAATCTACGACCGGGGAACTTCTCAGAATTTTAGTGGAATTGAGAATTTAGGTTTTTTTACTTGATTTTGTTGAAATGACAAAGTATTAGCATTTAATTTATTTAAATCTCAACTTAAGTGATTTTAAATTGTTTGTAAGGCTGATTAGTTGGGTACAATTTTTCATCTGGAACGAGTGTCGTTTGTACGTGCAAACGGTCCTTGTTTTAGTTTTTGTCGGGAAATTAGAACAGTTGCGAAAAATTGTACAGCGTTGCCTGCTGTAGGATTATGTGATGTACATTATTAATTGTAAATAAGTGTTATAAATAATGAAATTTATTTATTGACATTCCTTGAATGAATGTTGTAGAATAGCTCTGTACATAATTCTTGTTAATAAATTCTCGTGCACTGAACTGGGTTTTTGTCCACCTTGTTACATAATTTTGAGCCATGAATCATGAATGACACGCAATGAACTTTGTCTACAGTCTAAAGATAAGATAAAGTCATGGGGGTCAAAGGTCGCGGGTTGGGTTAGGTCCGTATCCGTTTTTTGGGGACCTCCTGTAGTAATTAGTTTGCCCCAAAACTACTTTCCGCGTGACTTTCATTTAAAATTGCCTTCCAGATCCACCTCTTTCGGAGATTGCTTCACACATGGTCATGGTCGCTCTCTTTCCAATTCGTACCATTTCGGTATATTTATCTCTGTTTAATATAATTGTCGCGACGTCAGTGCGGCCTGATAACCCCCCTTAAACCATGTTAGATCTATGTCCGTGTTTATTTCTTCCATTTATCAGTTTGAGACACTCGAAAAAGCGATAAATGTGCAAGTGTCGGCTCGAAGATGTCAGGTGAACAAGAAGGTATCAGATACAGAAGAGCACAAAGTGTTACAAGAGCCGAAGAGATACAAGCCGTCAAACAAAAAGTCAGAAAATCGCAGCCCGATAAGCCGTAAGACAAGCCTTTCCAATTAACCTTCAAATTAATTACAGATAACTGTAATTAGCGCGTTATAAACACAGTTCAGGCAAGAAAACAGCCCAGATTACATAACTCACTCTCCAAAATCGTTTGACATTTTTTTGACACTTTTTTGTGAGGTTAAGCCAATGTCAATTGGGGTCCGCGATTTGGGTTCATTATTTTTTACAAAACGCCGCAAAGTCAAACCAATTAAAAAGTAATACAATTACGCCACAAAATTACATTTAGTGGCAATTAAATCAACAATTAGGCCATGTGCTTGACCCAACCATTCCCCGAATTCGCAGTTGGCAGCACTACCACCGCGCCAAATTCTAATTTCAGGATACACAAACCGCGGGATTCCCTGCTATCATGGAATTCGGGCTTCGAGAATTTCACAGGGTTCGTCAATTGGGCCTTTTTGCTGTTATCAATCGGGGGGCTGCGCCTCCTACTCGAGAATTTCATCAAGTAGGTACATATACTTATATTCAGAGTGTTTGCGTTACACGTTTGAGTCAGGTATGGCATTCGAGTGGACCCGGTCCAGTGGTTTTACATACTCACCGGCCAGGATGAACAAGGAACGGAGCATCCGTCCATAGTTTTGATACTCTGTAAGTCCCGTGTGACCAAAGCCATGCAAATCAATAATTGGCGTCACTTTTTGCAGATTCGGTGGTTCCCATAATTTTTTGCCTTCTCACCGAAAAAGCTCTAGCTGTTGTAAGTGTACAGAGTGGGTTTTGTCACGTTTAATTCGAGTTTTAGGAAATTATTTCGCGTCGTATGGGGATGATGATGCATGTGGTCAATCTTCTAGTCCTGATCTTTCTACCAATGGTTGTCATACATTACAAAGACGGGTTTAGTTTAGTGGGGGCTTCCACCGTTACCACCCTGTATAGTGTCTTATTTTTGAAATTGTGGTCGTACGTCCAGGTGAATTTATGGTGCCGTAACGCGCGCCAAAGTTCAAACAATAAGAGTCTCCGGCGCCAGTCTCTCTCGTACAACAACTTGCCGAAAGACGAAGACAGTAACAAAAACCACAAAGACTCCAAAGACGATTTGAGCAATACCGAGAGACTCCTCGTGCAATACCCTGACAATCTAAACTTACGAGACTTGTTTTACTTCCTGTGCGCTCCCACGCTGTGCTACGAATTGAACTTTCCGCGCACGGAGCGCATCCGGAAACGCTTCCTCCTGAAACGAATCTTCGAAGTTCTGGCGGGCATCCAACTAATCTTGTGCATCTTCCAGCAATACATGATCCCGTCCGTGAAGAATTCGCTCATTCCGTTCAGCAACATGGACGTAGCGCTCGCGTCCGAACGCTTGCTGAAACTGGCGGTAATTCCCCGGAGTGTGGTCGACTAAACCTTGGTGTTTTTGCAGATTCCCAACCACTTGGCATGGCTGTGCATGTTTTACATTCTGTTCAACTCGTGGCTTAATTTATTAGGGGAAATACTGCACTTTGCCGATCGGAATTTCTACGGGGATTGGTGGAATGCCAACAACATTGACACGTTCTGGCGCACGTGGAATTTGCCGGTGCATCGCTGGGCGTTGAGACACTTGTATTTTCCTTTAGTGGAGCTGGGTTACGGCAAGCAGGTCGCCGGGATCACCGTGTTTTTCATCAGTGCCTTCTTCCACGAGTACATGGTCAGCGTGCCGTTGAAGACGTACAAGATCTGGGCCTTCATGGGCATGATGGGCCAGATCCCGCTCAGCAACATCTCCAAGTTCATGGAGCGCAGCTACGGGGCCCGAATGGGCAATATCGTGGTCTGGGCCTCGCTGATAATCGGGCAGCCGCTCTGCATCATGATGTACTACCACGACTACGTCATCACCCATTACGGGCAGTCGCTGCTGGAGGACTACGGGCATGTGTAACGACTGATTAGGTTTAGGTTTTTTATTGGTTACCATTGTTTAATAAAACTGTGAGAAAACGGATTTTTGTTTGATTTTTCCTGGTAATCGCGTCACGGTTCACTTGAACTTACTCGAGTGAGTAAGTTCGCGAAAAAACACTTTATTAGTGGCGGAGAGATATGATATTGATGTTAATTAACATTCCATTACATACGCAGTTATGCACTCAACAAATCAACCTGCCAGTGTAATGTTTAATTCAACTCTCACTTTATTTATCCGAGTTTTTCCCGCCACGAATCAATCAAGTGGAATAGATCCGAGAAAAATGATTTAATTGAACTTTGCCGCAATTCTCATTGTTTCAAACCTTTCATTTCTCACTAATTCGAGTGTGGTGGTTTTTGCACGAAGCTGATCTATAAATTATCGAGATAAATTAAAATACAGTTGATAAATGATGGCGCTTGCTGGCATGCATGGTCGAGCGTAATAAACTTTAAGTAAACTTGTGTGGGTACCTACTAGGAATATCCCTGAGTCGCGAAAAATTTCTATTGTAATTATTTTACACAGACTTGTTTGCATAACTCGCTTAAGGTAATTAGAAAATTAATTGTAGCTCGGACTCAAATTCGTGGAATTGACGATTGATTGTATTTAAATTACGGTGTACAGTCTTAAAACTGATGCAATAACGAAATAATGATACACTACTCGATGAACAGCGGACTTAAATTCATTTAAAAATGGGAGCCAGTCTCTTTCCTGTTGGCAATTTCCTGTTTTTGTTATCATGCAATATCATTGTTTCATAATTAGCTCTGATCTGAAAAGGACTTTGTCTTTAATTTACATTTTATATTTTATTTATCTCAACAAGCTGTAAGTGCGCATTACAGCATCAGACGTAAACGCAACTTCAAGTTGGTATTGCCATTCATATGATAGCAGCTTAAAAATTAAAATTGATTTTATTCGCCTTTACTTATTTAAAAGTTACAAAGTCAAGGCTTTTTGTGATATCTACATCCGTTATATTTAACCACTAATGACCTTAAACTAATGATAGTAAGACACCTCATTAGGTATAACAATAGCGATTTATTCGTAGCACATATTAGTTTAGCTTTGGTATTACTACTGTTTGAAAGCCATTCGGTTTAGATTTTTTTGTAAAATGTACTGTTTTCGAGTGAAATGATGCAACGGATATCAAAACAGACATTGTAGAGAGTTTTTGAATTATTTAAGTTTTAAGAAAAAACCTTGTTTTAATGTTTAATTTATAAATAAATAAATAACTAGGTAAATGAATGAATGAAAGTTCAAAGAGATAAACATTGCAGTCGTGGTGAATAAAAATGTGTTTGTGTAAACGCTGACCCCGAAATAGCTGGGCGTTGTATTCTTGGTTGCATATGATTGGGCATAATTTTGAATGATTTAATATTTTAGAGGTGTTTCTCCTCTCTGCGACTTACAAATCAATTCATCTCGTGCTGAGAGGGTTTAGTCAACTCTCGTTTACCAAAAATTGAAATTTCAAGCTATCGACCTGTCTTTTAAACGCGACATTTCAGGTTTAACGACTCCCGAAGAGTTCAGTCCGCCTGTAAAGTCTCGGATTTACCTGCGATCGCATCCATAAATACATACAAAGACGATTGCCTAAACGCAAATGCATACATTTGAAATATTTATCTTTGCTAAGTAACAGCATTATCCGGCAAGTCTCGGTATAATTTAGCATCGCGTTGAACCTAGGGCTGCGATTCGGGTCTCGTGAGCCCCACGGAGTGGGCAGTTTATTTATTGCGCCATTAACGCCTCGAATACATTTGTCCGGATTATGTCTGTCGTAAATTGGTCTAATTCGAGTTCGATTTTCGATTTGGTTGGGCAGGTCTGCACTTTGCACCGCATTGTGCCGTTTAAATCTCCATACATTAACCTTGTGATTAATATGTATGAGATGTACACGAGCATGTATGGATATGAACCGGGGACCTGTTTGACAATGGCAGCTATACTATTACATTCATACACCACGCCTGTCGACTCCTTACATCCTGATCTTCCGAGATAGCCGCTTGGAATTGCTGCACTTCTTGTCTAAGGAATTATTATTTCACATGGCCGATTGATTGATATTCACTAATGTCAATCGAGACGCTCGTAATTAACGTGAAATGTTCGAGGGCCTTGCCGACTCAAATTGCCGGTTTTCAGCTTGTTAAGAGGAGAATATCGCATTCAGACGGTGACAGATCGGACGAGTCATTAATTAACGTTTTTTCAAACGGAGATGAGCGACTTGAGAGGGACTCTCTTTCGAAAATGAGAGTTCACGTATGGGATTAACATAAGTAAACAAAACAAAGTGTTTATTTACATACACCTTAGACCTACATTTTTAACATACTTTGAACAAAAGGTTGGACAATATTGATTATAAACACACGGTCCGCGGTTTCCTACCGAGAATTTTTGCCGTTTTAACAAACCTGCCTTTATTTTTTTAACATGACCACTCACGTCCGTAATTACTAATTAATTAATTAAGTACTGCTGATATTCATTTAATCAACAAGAATGTATAAATATCGACATCTCTACACATAAGTACACACTCGACAAAAGTAGATACTTATCTCAAACTGTTTATTATATGATGAATAGTTAGTGGTAAATACGAGAATAAGTATTAGAAGTTGAAACCGAATCATATAGGTGTATGTACGGTAGGTATCTAAAATTTGTAAAATTTCCGAATTAATATCGAACTAAGACATCTTCAAAATCTGAATTAGAAAATATAAAAAAAAACAATTAAAAAATAATACAAACTAAAACGAATACAGAAAACAGAAAATTTTAAATGGAAGCTCATAAACTTGATACTACTATTACTGAGAAGAGAAGAAACGAAAAAAAAAAGAAAAGAAAAGAAAAAAAGAAAATATTCATTGACAAAAAGGCGCAGTCATTGTCAAAATTATGTTTAAAAAGTAGAAATAAACTCGTAATTTGACCAAATAGAGCCTAAAAACTTCATTTATGTTGATCACCTTTAAAATTAAAAGCAAACTTTGGATTAAGCTGTTATTCCTCCCTATAAATTCAAATTTAATAGCAGTAAAAACCAATGCAAAAAAGACGATAACCTAAGGATTATAATAATGAAATCTTTAGTGCAACAAATAAAAAAATGTTGTCTAAAAAAATAAAAAATTCAAATATAAATACATACTTAATAGAGACTGAACATTGTTTTGTGGAAAATAGAAATTAGAATGTCTGTGGATGAATTATTAGTTACGTAAAATTGAAATCTAAAACAGATTCTGAAGAAAAACACACAAGATACCATTTAATACTACTGGCAGGGCCCCTTCAGCACACATCGTTTTCCAAAATTATTTAATTTTTTTTAGTTTCTCAATTACGGCAAAACTAATCAAAAATTTCGATCTATTTTGGTCCAGTTCAATGTGAAATGATTCGGAGAATCGATTGCATTTTGCATTTATCTGCAATTTGCTCAAAAACTATTAGTCGGAGAACAATAATTTTTTTTGAAAAAAATAGATAATTCAAAGAGCTTTCCAACGATAATACACTTCATGGAGTTATCTCTGATAGTTCCGGAGCTATTGCTCATCAAATGTTCCGGGTACCCAAAATCGACAAAAATTGCGACGAAAATTGAAAAAATCAAACATCAAAAAATCGAACATAAAAACTTTTTTTGGACTTTTAACAACTCTAGAGAGTTGTAAAGGCATATATAAATACGAAAAAGTATGATAGAACGAATTTAAAAAAAAATAATTTTTTCATTTTCTTGAAGGTAAGAGTTATTACACAGGAAATTTTAGCAAAAAAATCAAATTTTTAAATCTCATGAAAAGTTGTTATAATACAGAAAATGAGCCGCTGAATTCAATGGAACAAACCGCATTGCTCTACGACTTTTAGTTTTCAAGTTATGATTTTTTTTTGTTGAATAAAATTTTTCACTATAAGAAATACCTATCTTAATTTTTTGCAAAAAATGTTATAACTTTTGATCTCATTAAATGTTGGTATAATACAGAGAAAAAGCCGCTGAATCCAATGGAACAAACCGCATTGCTCTACGACTGTTAGTTTTTGAGTTATGAATTTTTATGTTGGATAAAATTTTCCACTATGACAAATAGCTATCCTAAAATTAGGCAAAAAATTTTAAAATTTTAATTCTTGTGAAAAATTGATATGATATGTAAAATGAGCCGTAGAATTCAATCGAACAAACCGCAATGCTCTACGACTTTTAGTTATTTTTTTATGAATTTTTTTATTGAAAAACTTTGATCGCCTCTGTAGCCGGAACCGTTGCCCGGAGCGGCTCTGGGTTTAATCGAAAAAATAGAGAAAATTAAGCGCTATCAGATGGTTTTTTGTTCGTTGCTCTAAGTCTTACAGTTTCCGAGAAAAACGCAAAAAAAGGTTTCCATTTTCACTTTTTTTCAATTTTCAACCGCCAATTACGGCGAAACTATTAGAGTTATCGAGAAACGGAAAAATCGAGGACAACCGGAATAAAAAACTCTACAAAATGGCATTGGACTCAAGGCGATATCTCGCAAAAAAATTTTCAATTTTCAATCGCCGATTACGGCCAAACTAAAAGAGCTAGGAGAAAATTCTTTTTTCCATCGTAAAGAGCACATCAAAATCTATAAGACAGGATAAGTTTTATTTGATTCTGAGACACTTTTAAAACTGACCATTTTGCAGGGGGGGGTGTTAACTTTTTTTAAATTTTTTTAATTTTCCCAATTACGACTAAACTATTTGAAAAAGTGGAACTGTTTTGATCCCCACCTATGCAAAATGATCCGGGGAATCGATTGGCATCGAAAAAATTGCCAAATTCCCAATAGTTTTTTAGTTATGAATTTTTTAAAATTTTACCAATTTTTGCATTTATCTGCAATTTGCTCAAAAACTATTAGTCGGAGAACAATAATTTTTTTTGAAAAAAATAGATAATTCAAAGAGCTTTCCAACGATAATACACTTCGTGGAGTTATCTCTGATAGTTCCGGAGCTATTGCTCATCAAATGTTCCGGGTACCCAAAATCGACAAAAATTGCGACGAAAATTGAAAAAATCAAACATCAAAAAATCGAACATAAAAACTTTTTTTGGACTTTTAACAACTCTAGAGAGTTGTAAAGGCATATATAAATACGAAAAAGTATGATAGAACGAATTTAAAAAAAAAATAATTTTTTCATTTTCTTGAAGGTAAGAGTTATTACACAGGAAATTTTAGTAAAAAAATCAAATTTTTAAATCTCATGAAAAGTTGTTATAATACAGAAAATGAGCCGCTGAATTCAATGGAACAAACCGCATTGCTCTACGACTTTTAGTTTTCAAGTTATGATTTTTTTTTGTTGAATAAAATTTTTCACTATAAGAAATACCTATCTTAATTTTTTGCAAAAAATGTTATAACTTTTGATCTCATTAAATGTCGGTATAATACAGAGAAAAAGCCGCTGAATCCAATGGAACAAACCGCATTGCTCTACGACTGTTAGTTTTTGAGTTATGAATTTTTATGTTGGATAAAATTTTCCACTATGACAAATAGCTATCCTAAATTTAAGCAAAAAATTTTAAAATTTTAATTCTTGTGAAAAATTGATATGATATGTAAAATGAGCCGCTGAATTCAATGGAACAAACCGCATTGCTCTACGACTTTTAGTTTTCAAGTTATGATTTTTTTTGTTCAATAAAATTTTTCACTATAAGAAATACCTATCTTAATTTTTTGCAAAAAATGTTATAACTTTAGATCTCGTTAAATGTTGGTATAATACAGAGAAAAAGCCGCTGAATCCAATGGAACAAACCGCATTGCTCTACGACTGTTAGTTTTTGAGTTATGAATTTTTTTGTTGGATAAAATTTTCCACTATGACAAATAGCTGCCCTAAATTTAGGCAAAAAATTTTAAAATTTTAATTCTTGTGAAAAATTGATATTATATGTAAAATGAGCCGCTGAATTCAATGGAACAAACCGCATTGCTCTACGACTTTTAGTTATTTTTTTATGAATTTTTTTATTGAAAAACTTTGATCGCCTCTGTAGCCGGAACCGTTGCCCGGAGCGGCTCCGGGTTTAATCGAGAAAATAGAGAAAATTAAGCGCTATCAGATGGTTTTTTGTTCGTTGCTCTGAGTCTTACAGTTTCCGAGAAAAACGCAAAAAAAGGTTTCCATTTTCACTTTTTTTCAATTTTCAACCGCCAATTACGGCGAAACTATTAGAGTTATCGAGAAACGGAAAAATCGAGGACAACCGGAATAAAAAACTCTACAAAATGGCATTGGACTCAAGGCGATATCTCGCAAAAAAATTTTCAATTTTCAATTGCCGATTACGGCCAAACTAAAAGAGCTAGGAGAAAATTCTTTTTTCCATCGTAAAGAGCACATCAAAATCTATAAGATAGGATAAGTTTTATTTGATTCTGAGACACTTTTAAAACTGACCATTTTGCAGGGGGGGGTGTTAACTTTTTTTAAATTTTTTTAATTTTCCCAATTACGACTAAATTATTTGAAAAAGTGGAACTGTTTTGATCCCCACCTATGCAAAATGATCCGGGGAATCGATTGGCATCGAAATAATTGCCAAATTCCTAATAGTTTTTTAGTTATGAATTTTTTAAAATTTTACCAATTTTTGCATTTATCTGCAATTTGCTCAAAAACTATTAGTCGGAGAACAATAATTTTTTTTGAAAAAAAATAGATAATTCAAAGAGCTTTCCAACGATAATACACTTCATGGAGTTATCTCTGATAGTTCCGGAGCTATTGCTCATCAAATGTTCCGGGTACCCAAAATCGACAAAAATTGCGACAAAAATTGAAAAAATCAAACATCAAAAAATCGAACATAAAAACTTTTTTTGGACTTTTAACAATTCTAGAGAGTTGTAAAGGCATATATAAATACGAAAAAGTATGATAGAACGAATTTAAAAAAAAAATAATTTTTTCATTTTCTTGAAGGTAACACAGGAAATTTTAGCAAAAAAATCAAATTTTTAAATCTCATGAAAAGTTGTTATAATACAGAAAATGAGCCGCTGAATTCAATGGAACAAACCGCATTGCTCTACGACTTTTAGTTTTCAAGTTATGATTTTTTTTTGTTGAATAAAATTTTTCACTATAAGAAATACCTATCTTAATTTTTTGCAAAAAATGTTATAACTTTTGATCTCATTAAATGTTGCTATAATACAGAGAAAAAGCCGCTGAATCCAATGGAACAAACCGCATTGCTCTACGACTGTTAGTTTTTGAGTTATGAATTTTTATGTTGGATAAAATTTTCCACTATGACAAATAGCTATCCTAAAATTAGGCAAAAAATTTTAAAATTTTAATTCTTGTGAAAAATTGATATGATATGTAAAATGAGCCGCTGAATTCAATGGAACAAACCGCATTGCTCTACGACTTTTAGTTTTCAAGTTATGATTTTTTTTGTTCAATAAAATTTTTCACTATAAGAAATACTTATCTTAATTTTTTGCAAAAAATGTTATAACTTTAGATCTCGTTAAATGTTGGTATAATACAGAGAAAAAGCCGCTGAATCCAATGGAACAAACCGCATTGCTCTACGACTGTTAGTTTTTGAGTTATGAATTTTTTTGTTGGATAAAATTTTCCACTATGACAAATAGCTATCCTAAAATTAGGCAAAAAATTTTAAAATTTTAATTCTTGTGAAAAATTGATATGATATGTAAAATGAGCCGCTGAATTCAATGGAACAAACCGCATTGCTCTACGACTTTTAGTTTTCAAGTTATGATTTTTTTTGTTCAATAAAATTTTTCACTATAAGAAATACTTATCTTAATTTTTTGCAAAAAATGTTATAACTTTAGATCTCGTTAAATGTTGGTATAATACAGAGAAAAAGCCGCTGAATCCAATGGAACAAACCGCATTGCTCTACGACTGTTAGTTTTTGAGTTATGAATTTTTTTGTTGGATAAAATTTTCCACTATGACAAATAGCTGCCCTAAATTTAGGCAAAAAATTTTAAAATTTTAATTCTTGTGAAAAATTGATATTATATGTAAAATGAGCCGCTGAATTCAATGGAACAAACCGCATTGCTCTACGACTTTTAGTTTTCAAGTTGTGATTTTTTTTGTTGTATAAAATTTTTCACTATAAGAAATACTTATCTTAATTTTTTGCAAATAATGTTATAATTTTAGATCTCGTTAAATGTTGGTATAATACAGAGAAAAAGCCGCTGAATCCAATGGAACAAACCGCATTGCTCTACGACTGTTAGTTTTTGAGTTATGAATTTTTTTGTTGGATAAAATTTTCCACTATGACAAATAGCTACCCTAAATTTAGGCAAAAAATTTTAAAATTTTAATTCTTGTGAAAAATTGATATTATATGTAAAATGAGCCGTAGAATTCAATCGAACAAACCGCAATGCTCTACGACTTTTAGTTATTTTTTTATGAATTTTTTTATTGAAAAACTTTGATCGCCTCTGTAGCCGGAACCGTTGCCCGGAGCGGCTCCGGGTTTAATCGAAAAAATAGAGAAAATTAAGCGCTATCAGATGGTTTTTTGTTCGTTGCTCTAAGTCTTACAGTTTCCGAGAAAAACGCAAAAAAAGGTTTCCATTTTCACTTTTTTTCAATTTTCAACCGCCAATTACGGCGAAACTATTAGAGTTATCGAGAAACGGAAAAATCGAGGACAACCGGAATAAAAAACTCTACAAAATGGCATTGGACTCAAGGCGATATCTCGCAAAAAAATTTTCAATTTTCAATCGCCGATTACGGCCAAACTAAAAGAGCTAGGAGAAAATTCTTTTTTCCATCGTAAAGAGCACATCAAAATCTATAAGATAGGATAAGTTTTATTTGATTCTGAGACACTTTTAAAACTGACCATTTTGCAGGGGGGGGTGTTAACTTTTTTTAAATTTTTTTAATTTTCCCAATTACGACTAAACTATTTGAAAAAGTGGAACTGTTTTGATCCCCACCTATGCAAAATGATCCGGGGAATCGATTGGCATCGAAAAAATTGCCAAATTCCCAATAGTTTTTTAGTTATGAATTTTTTAAAATTTTACCAATTTTTGCATTTATCTGCAATTTGCTCAAAAACTATTAGTCGGAGAACAATAATTTTTTTTGAAAAAAAATAGATAATTCAAAGAGCTTTCCAACGATAATACACTTCATGGAGTTATCTCTGATAGTTCCGGAGCTATTGCTCATCAAATGTTCCGGGTACCCAAAATCGACAAAAATTGCGACAAAAATTGAAAAAATCAAACATCAAAAAATCGAACATAAAAACTTTTTTTGGACTTTTAACAATTCTAGAGAGTTGTAAAGGCATATATAAATACGAAAAAGTATGATAGAACGAATTTAAAAAAAAAATAATTTTTTCATTTTCTTGAAGGTAAGAGTTATTTACACAGGAAATTTTAGTAAAAAAATCAAATTTTTAAATCTCATGAAAAGTTGTTATAATACAGAAAATGAGCCGCTGAATTCAATGGAACAAACCGCATTGCTCTACGACTTTTAGTTTTCAAGTTATGATTTTTTTTTATTGAATAAAATTTTTCACTATAAGAAATACCTATCTTAATTTTTTGCAAAAAATGTTATAACTTTTGATCTCATTAAATGTTGGTATAATACAGAGAAAAAGCCGCTGAATCCAATGGAACAAACCGCATTGCTCTACGACTGTTAGTTTTTGAGTTATGAATTTTTATGTTGGATAAAATTTTCCACTATGACAAATAGCTATCCTAAATTTAGGCAAAAAATTTTAAAATTTTAATTCTTGTGAAAAATTGATATGATATGTAAAATGAGCCGCTGAATTCAATGGAACAAACCGCATTGCTCTACGACTTTTAGTTTTCAAGTTATGATTTTTTTTGTTCAATAAAATTTTTCACTATAAGAAATACCTATCTTAATTTTTTGCAAAAAATGTTATAACTTTAGATCTCGTTAAATGTTGGTATAATACAGAGAAAAAGCCGCTGAATCCAATGGAACAAACCGCATTGCTCTACGACTGTTAGTTTTTGAGTTATGAATTTTTTTGTTGGATAAAATTTTCCACTATGACAAATAGCTGCCCTAAATTTAGGCAAAAAATTTTAAAATTTTAATTCTTGTGAAAAATTTATATTATATGTAAAATGAGCCGCTGAATTCAATGGAACAAACCGCATTGCTCTACGACTTTTAGTTATTTTTTTATGAATTTTTTTATTGAAAAACTTTGATCGCCTCTGTAGCCGGAACCGTTGCCCGGAGCGGCTCCGGGTTTAATCGAAAAAATAGAGAAAATTAAGCGCTATCAGATGGTTTTTTGTTCGTTGCTCTGAGTCTTACAGTTTCCGAGAAAAACGCAAAAAAAGGTTTCCATTTTCACTTTTTTTCAATTTTCAACCGCCAATTACGGCGAAACTATTAGAGTTATCGAGAAACGGAAAAATCGAGGACAACCGGAATAAAAAACTCTACAAAATGGCATTGGACTCAAGGCGATATCTCGCAAAAAAATTTTCAATTTTCAATCGCCGATTACGGCCAAACTAGAA
Organism: Tribolium castaneum; assembly: GCF_031307605.1. Lineage (NCBI taxonomy): Eukaryota > Metazoa > Arthropoda > Insecta > Coleoptera > Tenebrionidae > Tribolium > Tribolium castaneum. The sequence goes on along the minus strand of NC_087398.1, from coordinate 4,849,857 downwards.
GAGCTAGGAGAAAACTCTTTTTTTCATCGTAAAGAGCACATCAAAATCTATAAGATAGGATAAGTTTTATTTGATTCTGAGACACTTTTAAAACTGACCATTTTGCAGGGGGGGGTGTTAACTTTTTTTAAATTTTTTTAATTTTCCCAATTACGACTAAACTATTTGAAAAAGTGGAACTGTTTTGATCCCCACCTATGCAAAATGATCCGGGGAATCGATTGGCATCGAAAAAATTGCCAAATTCCCAATAGTTTTTTAGTTATGAATTTTTTAAAATTTTACCAATTTTTGCATTTATCTGCAATTTGCTCAAAAACTATTAGTCGGAGAACAATAATTTTTTTTGAAAAAAATAGATAATTCAAAGAGCTTTCCAACGATAGTACACTTCATGGAGTTATCTCTGATAGTTCCGGAGCTATTGCTCATCAAATGTTCCGGGTACCCAAAATCGACAAAAATTGCGACGAAAATTGAAAAAATCAAACATCAAAAAATCGAACATAAAAACTTTTTTTGGACTTTTAACAACTCTAGAGAGTTGTAAAGGCATATATAAATACGAAAAAGTATGATAGAACGAATTTAAAAAAAAAATAATTTTTTCATTTTCTTGAAGGTAAGAGTTATTACACAGGAAATTTTAGTAAAAAAATCAAATTTTTAAATCTCATGAAAAGTTGTTATAATACAGAAAATGAGCCGCTGAATTCAATGGAACAAACCGCATTGCTCTACGACTTTTAGTTTTCAAGTTATGATTTTTTTTGTTCAATAAAATTTTTCACTATAAGAAATACCTATCTTAATTTTTTGCAAAAAATGTTATAACTTTAGATCTCGTTAAATGTTGGTATAATACAGAGAAAAAGCCGCTGAATCCAATGGAACAAACCGCATTGCTCTACGACTGTTAGCTTTTGAGTTATAAATTTTTTTGTTGGATAAAATTTTCCACTATGACAAATAGCTGCCCTAAATTTAGGCAAAAAATTTTAAAATTTTAATTTTTGTGAAAAATTGATATTATATGTAAAATGAGCCGCTGAATTCAATGGAACAAACCGCATTGCTCTACGACTTTTAGTTTTCAAGTTATGATTTTTTTTGTTCAATAAAATTTTTCACTATAAGAAATACCTATCTTAATTTTTTGCAAAAAATGTTATAACTTTAGATCTCGTTAAATGTTGGTATAATACAGAGAAAAAGCCGCTGAATCCAATGGAACAAACCGCATTGCTCTACGACTGTTAGTTTTTGAGTTATAAATTTTTTTGTTGGATAAAATTTTCCACTATGACAAATAGCTGCCCTAAATTTAGGCAAAAAATTTTAAAATTTTAATTCTTGTGAAAAATTGATATTAT